>NW_013667149.1:93119-94016 GCF_000517525.1 Limulus polyphemus
GTTATCTGACTTACAGTTATTGTTCCTTTCTCTTCTAGGGTCTCTATTGATTTTTTTTTTGGATCCCACTCAGTGGCAAGTGTTACCCAGTCGGGTATTTAAATTCTGCAATAGCAACCTTTATATCGGTTCCTGGTTGCAATGGGCTCTGTTGGGATGAGGTGTTCCGTAAGACCATCTGGATGCAATTCTGGACGGTGATATCATATAACAATATTTCTAATGGACTGCTACTCATGGACTATCATGAATAAAGCTATAAGGAATTTTGTCAGTCTCTGCTGATCTTAGAACTGCATCAGTCAAGATCAGTTTGCTTTTGCAAATTAGGGAACATGGTTCACCTGTTGCACTGTCTTTGGAGACCTGTCCCTCAGGATTCCCCAATGCTTCTGTTCCCCGCTAACATCTACTAGTGGAGCTCGGAGTCCTTACCACACCCAGTTCCCAGTCGCTGGGGTGGTGGACAGGAGATTTACCTTCGGAGTGTTGAGTTTTCTCCACTCTTGTAGAAGAGGGCGAGTTGGGTCCCTGGAAGTTTTTTCTGGATGTCAGTAAGAGCAGGGCCAACCTACGCAGGAGCCTACTCATAAAACCAGTCCAGATTTTATGCTTAGCTATCCAGTGGGGTGGGGGTGGGGGCATGAACCCTCTTATGAATACTGGGATGTACTATTCTGGATGTAGTGTGGTGTTCCACACTTTGATACCGCTTCTTGTGGTACATATTTGTTCTCTGCAGACGCTTTCTGTATGATCTCTGTCCTCACTGACCCCTCCACCTTCTCGGTATGGGATTCTAGCTATTAGTGTCAGCGGAGGTATGTATGTTTTGGAAGTTATCATTTTCCTAAACTGAAAATGTATTTCCAAACATATCTACCTCCACTGACACTC
>NW_013667149.1:94037-100846 GCF_000517525.1 Limulus polyphemus
TGACACTCTCCCTCCTTTCCTCCCCACTAAGAGCTGGTGTTAGTGACCAGAATGTGGTAGGTCTCAAAAAAGTAATTTTATTGTCTGCATACAGTGTTTATATACAATACCTGCATAGAGAGTGTGTGAGGGACGGCTTAAAGGTTTGCAAATTAGATATTGCAAAGAGCAGTCGAGTGGGGTATATAAAGACTGGAGCAAGCAAGGATGAAGATCAAGAAATAGCTATTAGTGTCAGTGGAGGTAAGTATGTTTGGAAATACATTTTCAGTTTAGGAAAATGATAAAATTTGAGTTATTTTCTATTCAATGTGTATTTAATGCTTGGGACCACATTTATGTTGTGTATAGTGAACCAAGTATTTTCTATTCTGCCCTGCAATAGGGCTCCATGAGAGGGTGCTGCCTTCTGGAAGTGGACAGAGGGTCTGATGATACCTCTCTCACCTCTTTGTGCATGTCCTTATGTGGTATTAGAGATATCTGATTAAGAATGATTATTCGTAATGGATGCCTTGGCTACAACCAGGATAGGGATCATCAGTGTTTTTATATTTTATCTTTGATTATTCTAATTGCTCAACATGTATAATAAACTGTTTCTGCCCTAAGTGACCACTTTTTTTTTATTGTGTGTGTCTGTGCAAGAGAGAGAGAGAGATGAAACTGAATGGCATCAAGGGTGGAGGGAAAACTTGATGAAAAGAATGCCATTTCTCTGAGTGTCCACAAGGTCCATTCTTTCTGTATGGCTGGTCTGCTTCACTAATTTTCCTTTGAATCCAGTTATTCTAAGTTTTCTGGTTCTGAATTCAACTCTGACTCTACTTGAATACATTTTTTATCGTAGTTTAGATTATTATTATCTTGCTTCCCTGTAACTTAAAGATTTATAACTCTTTCTACATTATTTTCACTCTCACTGATCCCCACATCCTTTTTCATTGTGATTATTCTGGTTTACAGTATTTCAAAGGTAAGATTACCTGATTTTGATTTTAAATTATTATAATAAAAATTAATTTCAAATGGATACTTACCTCTGAAATACTTTCTCAATCATCTTCTCACAATTGAGCTATAAATAGTTTTCATCACAACTACAACTTTTAAAATGATCTGAATTATGGCAGGAAAGTAGAGCTTATGTAAGTTCTAATGTATGTGCAACAAATCATGTGAAAGGTGGGTGAGTGCAAAGGATGTTTAGAATTTTGAGTCGCATTGTTGTTATCAACATGAAAGCAAATAAAATAAGGAAAAGCCTACAGTATTTCATATGAACGTTTTGAAATTTGTTTTATTTATAAAAACAAATAATTAAACCTTTTAACAAAATATAAACTATACCTAACTGCTAATACTTATATTACTATTTTAATGCTTTTTGGTTCCAAAGTACTACCAATTTATTAAATAATTTCAGTTTTTATAAAATAGACTTCTATCTTTGACTAGTTTGTGAAGAGTTACAAGCACACTATAATTAAGTCTTCTGATTAAATTTGCGAAATTAGTTAAGAAAAGTGCTTATACCTTTCTCACATCTTTTTCTTTTTATTCCCATAGCTTATAGCCCTAATATATAAGAGAATGATTTAATTTAGTGAGGTCCTATTTTACCTGAGTATGATTAGTCAAAATGGCACTGAGACCATGTGTAGTGTCTAAATTCAGGGTTTTAAAATTACATAAATTAATCTTATGAAAATAAATTTCCCCACTTTTGATAGTTATATATATATATATATTGGAATAACCTAGAAATGTTCATAGGGCATGATATTATTTAGGACATTAAATTTTGTACAAAAAAGCACTGCTACATTAGAAATGTAACAGAGAATATAGATTGCTTGTATGTCTTCTTGTGTGCATTCTAAACTACCAATTTTGTATATGATTATGGTCCACTTCTAAGGTTAGAAGACCATACACACAGAAAATATAAGCCTAAACAGTTTTTGCTCTAGAGAACTACTATTCTTCTTATGGGCGATAATTGACACAGTAGTTAAACTTCTAGTTTGAATGAGGCTTTGTAGGCATAATTGTTTTCAATAGATATTAAATGCAGGCTGACTGAGAAAGAAACGTGCTTGTTTTCTTCCCAATTTATAGATGACATCACATTTGTGTGCTTGTTACATCGCTGTACAAGTTGGATTTTGATAAAAATCAGAAAGTAGAACAATAATGACAGAGAAATATGCCATAAAATGTATTTTGATTTCTTGCACTGATTGAAACACAAATATGATATAATGATGAAAGGCTCAGTTATCAATATCTGTATTTGTAATGATTTTAACATAACCTAAGCACAACAAGATACAATTTGGTCCTTTAAGGCTATCCTTTCACACTCACCCTTGGGAAAAGTAAAAATTTAACTTTTACCCTTTCTAATTTCCAGGAAATCAAAGTGCTGGCCTCCATTACTGTTGATGGTAACTCATTCCAAAAGTCAGCCTGTTAGAAAAATAGAATTGTCTTCACTGGAGCTTAAATTGTGTCCTCTCGTCCTGTTATTTTTGAACATGCATGTAGCAAAAAGAGGTTAGAGGCCTAAACCCTATTGACCCCCCCCCCCTCAATGGAATGATTAAATAATAAAAGAAAATGTGCATAGTCCTTCATAATTTCTATTTTATTTGTTTGTAATTTTCTTGGTTCTTCTTCAGAATGAATTAGTGAATAAAACTAAATATTTGTTAAACATATTTTTAAATTTGCTCAAAAAACTCTTAAATAAGATGCAAAATATGCATTAAAATTAGATCTGGGCAGTTAGTAGTATTTGCTATTTGATCAATCAGTGGTCTCATCATCTAATTACATTTGATTAATCAATTAGTACATGACCCCTACAATTCTCCCACCCCCATACAAGGAAAAAAAATGTGTGTGTTTGATACCTTAGTAACTTTTTCAGCCACTGCGTTATTCTGACACAGTGGTATTAACATTGGTTTTTTGTTGTTTTTTTTTATAAGTAACAAGCTGATGTACCTGCCATAACTTTCACACAATTTATTTATAACAATATTATTACAGTATTTATTATTACCTCCCCAAAAATTTTGTATAAGGTTTAAGAAGTCAATAAGTATATACTTAAAACATGATATACATAGTACGATGGTTAGGGTGACTTTGTAGGAAGAGGTAGCAGCCAAAGTAGGGGCAGTAGGGGTGCTTTCTGTTACTCACTTTCAACACCTAAATCTTAATGTCTCTCCACAGTGTTTCACATGATTAAATATTTCAACATGGGCTCAGTCAATTTGACTGGCCATGTGACCTCTTTGTACTCATTCAAAGTCTATAGTTTTGATACTACTAACTTGTAATATAGTATGTATATCTTCACAAAATTTGGCAGACTTTCAGTAAACATAAGTCTTTCACATACAAAAAATCATATTATTTAGTGAAGTATTTTTAATAAACAAAAAATATTTGTTAGTGTTATTTATTTATAATTAAATTTTATTGTTTTATTGCCCTTGGAACTGTGTGTAACTACTATTTGCACCATTATAAGTTGTAAGTCACTTGGGGAAATTTCAACTCGCGTTACACTATCGAATTATGTTACCCATAAATTATATACGTTACATAAATTATTTATTTTACCCAATCTAATCTTAAATAACTTAGAGATCTCTATTTTTATCTTTTAGTTACTTTTATGATAATAAATAAAGAAGAAACATGAAAAACAAGAAATAAAATACCTACCCGAATCTTCTTTTTCTTGCTGTTGATTGTCGATGACACTTAACCCTACTTTTCTTATACTAATGGTAGTAATGCACTATACAATTTTTATTTAGTTAAATAATGCTCCAAAGAACATGGAATAATAACATGCAAAAAGCAGACAATTTCCTTTATCTATCACAATTTTTCTGGCTTCCTAACTATGGGACAAGAGTCAGTACAAATTCATCCAAGCTAGTCGTTATCTTTCCTGTGGGAAGGAAGCTTGTACTAACAGAGAAAATGATAATTCTCTGTTCATAAAACAACGTAATGTAATACGTCATTTGATAGATGAAAACTCTGGCTTTCTATTGGTTATACATAATATAGAATTAAAGATAAGAGAGAACTATTAACAAATCCTGAAAGAGTAGATGTGACAGGTGGGTGTGGCAAGAGAGGCTGACTTTCTATTTGATGACTCTGTAACCAAACAAGATGGAAGGCTATGAAAAATTTGGTTTGTCTGGGCAATTATGATTTTATAGTGAACAATTTACATTAAATTTCATACTTATTGGAGGGGTGGTAAATAAAATATAGAAAAGGGATGCCTAGAGAAAATGTCACTTTTTGCACACTAGGGGAAATTCAGGATTTTTTAAAATATTACCTTATAAAATTAAGAACTTAAAAAACCTGTATACTGTTAAAATATGGAATATTAGTTATGATTTTATGCTATACTAATTGGTATAACAAACAAAAAGTAGTTTAATAAAATTTTTAATGTAAGTCACTTAAACCTCGTGATGTGCAGTAAAGAATGCCTGTGCAGAAAGAGTTAATTAATTGATGGTTATTGGCCGCAAAAGTGTCTTTATGGGCTGAAGTTGAAAGGTTACAGGTTAAAGTAGGAAGTGGGTATAAATCAAACAGCTCTTCATACCAACCTTATGGTGGCTGTTGGAGTAGAAACTTTGGCAGCCATTTTTCTTCATTGCATTTCTCCATAAAGAGTGCTAGCACACTCTCTGAGATAAGATATTTGTGAGTCCTCTTCCCACACCTTGTGTATGTTATGTTATGGAAAATTTAATAAAGTTTTTGTGTAAGGACATGGCACCATCTATGAATGGAATTAACATTAACTTATGTCAGAGATAATAAATGCTCAATAACAGCAATAATGAAGGTTGGAGGGAGTTGTTAACCCCCATTAACATGACCCTTGTTTCAAACTACAATCCCACAAAGTTTGGTTGAGATTGGCTCAGTGATTTAGGAGTAGTTAGGTGATGGACAGAGATAGACAGACACACAGATTTTTGTGCTTTATATATATATATATATACACACACACATTTTTGAATATACCATTGGTTTCACATGATAAACCTCTTCTGAAGTTGCCATATGTATATTTAAAAAAAACATATTTTTATTTAAAAACATATTTGGCCACAAATTAAAAAGTAATTGAAATGGCTGATGTTGACTAAATACCAACAAGTGATCACCATTATGTTTTTTTTTAAATATGCAGTAATCCCACACTGATCTTCTGTAAATAAAATAAATTGATACTTAAATAATGAAAACAGGTTTTACTGTCATTAATAAGGATAATAACGTACTTATTTAAAATTCCCCCCTTCCCTCTTCAAGTGGAGCATGGAAGACCTTTGACACTTACCCAACCTAGCTTCTAGAGTGGTAGACCTTGGAGAGTTCCTCACTGATTGCATACAGCATAAGACATTGGGAAGTAGAGTGGGGGTGGCATGGTTTGTGTAGTGCAAGCCACTCCTTAAAAGTTAGTGTGTCCTCCTCTTGCACCAGGATAGGTTCATCACCCCCATCTTGGTCTGTTCAATTGAGTTGTTGTCAGACACACACCATATAGTCTGATTGTGCCCTAACCCTACCACTCTTCTTGGCTCACCAACTGCTTGTGTGCCAGTGCTTAGTTGATAATGCTAAAATTCTGCCCATCCCTATGAAACTCGGGACTTTTTTGCCTTTCATTCTGGGTGATGAGTATAACCTGATGTGGTCTGCCACAAATGTACTTCTGTCATTGGGTGTCACACTCCATGGGTTTTCCCTTTAGGTGCTTTCTGAAGGGAGCTAATCCAAGTTTATTGTTTGCTCTATGTATGGAAGTGAGATATTGTCTTGGAAGCTAACATTTTCTGTACCTGAAAGTATGTTTCTGATAGATATTCACCTTCAAACATCTTCCCAACTTTTGGTGCACTTCTTGCCTTGCTTAAAAATGAAATTAATAAGGATGCAAGTGCATAAGGGGAGTTATAGCAAAAGACTAGTTGTTTCACCCTCCTATTTATGTCACCATCATTGTTGCATGGTTATGGTATAATGCAACAGCAAAGTTCAACATAAACATGTATTTTTTTAGATGGAAGGTAGCTCGAGGCTAGTGGCATGCAAATTTCCATAGGCAAATACATGAAGGAATCAAGCTATTGTGTGTGTGGAAGTGTGCTTTTATTTGAAATTTGTTAACTTTAAATTTTTGTATGAAAAAATTTTATCAACTGGGGAAAAATTTAAAAAGACAAAGTAAACCCTGTCTTCAGCCATAATAATTTATAATTAGGTTACTATTTTAATCCTAATCTTTGTGAATGAAAATGTATCAGCATTCAACACAAATGCATTGTTTAATATTTTTAAGTGTTAAAAGATTTATTCACTTGTTACTGCTATTAGTCAGCTGTTGTCAAACTTTTTGAGACTTAAATATTTATGCCGTTTTAACTCCTTAAACATGAGCAAATGCTACCAGCATCTGGCCAAAAATTCCAAAACTGTCTTAATCCTGGACTGCCATCTAAGCATTGCTAAAATGTTTCACTAAAAGTTCACCAGTCTTTTATACCCCACAGTTTTGCACCATTTCAGAATATGTGCTGATCATATGACTACCCTCCAACATTCATAGTGTGCCCTCTATACTAGTACAGCTAGCTCCATCTACTATTCAAGAGCAATCCTACTTTCTCAATTGCATTCTAGTGTGTAGCTGTGTGTTATTAACTCTTTCAGCACAGGCTCGGTCCCTGGGACAGACCTTG
>NW_013667149.1:101846-113913 GCF_000517525.1 Limulus polyphemus
TCTACAGTTTGATACCAAAGTTATTGACATAAATTCATGAAATAGTTGTTCAATAAAATTTTGAATGCAAGTCAACAAACGAGATGACATGGCCTTTCACCCATGGCCTGTTTTGAAAGGGTTAACTCGCTCTCCATGTGACTACAAAATTTTGATTGTTCTTGATCACAAATTTATATCAGTTTCAACTTCCTGTGTTTGATTTCCATTGTTCTACTCATTTGTTTTTGAAATATTTCTGTTTTCTCAATTCCAAATTGTTCATATGAATTTGAGATGTAATATGACAGATGATGAATTTCTCGCAATAATTATAATTGACAATGGTCTTCCTGAGTCCCCAAGGTCTCAGGGTCAATGATGTCTGCTGGGAAGCACAGGCTTTAGTTCACTTGGAGTTCATGTCTAACATTCGGTGGATGATTTTTTCCTTTCATATTACAATTTTTTGTGAGGAAAGATATAACTACTGAGTGGAAATGTCTTTCTACAGCACTTTCCATCTGTTAATTTGCCTCCATGTAATCTGGTGGGTTAGGTATAGTTCTTTTTCCAAGAAGATCTGTGGTAAGTTTTTCAGTGTGTATTCCTCACTCCCTATACATATACTCATGTTTAACAAGTTTATGTGAGCTTGTGGGGATTGACCTACTTTTCTCATGCAATAATTTAGGTCTTTCATGCCTTCTCTGTCAGTACTTGGTAAGTTAGATTTTTTATAATTCTTTTCCCATCTAAGTGACTTCACTTATATTTGCATTTAGAGTTTGATTATTACTTTGCTTTTGTTTAATTTTTGGTAAATGTATGGGTTTTGCATGATAGTTACTGTTTGGGTAATTATAACTTTGGCCAATTTTGTGGGTGTGTTGGTTCATTATTTATACTTCCTTTTACTGTGTGTTAGTTAGTTTGTAAGTTCCTTTTTCTTTACTACTAGTCACATCTAATTGGGGATTAGTTTTGAGTCCAATTTTGTTATTATTAACTGGGTGCCTTTTCATTCTCGTGTTTGTCATGGTAGATTTTACTTTCATGTTCTTTGTCTTATCGGTTCTTTGAGTGGACTTAATTTTTATATTTATTTCTTTTATCTTCTAAGTTCCTTTAGTGGTTTGTACTTTAGGTGTTACTTATTGTTCTATTATTTAGGTCAAATTTCATAGTTTTGTAAGTTCCTTATTTTTATGTATTTTGTAGACTACACATTTCTAGGTTTTGTTAGTTCTTTAGTAATGAGTACTTTCTGTATGTATGTTTAGTTTATGTATCTTTTTGGTTACACTTCACAACAGTTCCTTGGGTTCTGTTTGAAGGTTTCTACATTCAGTTTTCAGTTCGGCTCCCTCCCTATCCACTTCCCAGATATCATTTCTTCTCATCAGGATTGTACCTTTTCCAGTTGTCATGTCTAGTTTATTCACAAACTACAACACAAAGGGGCTGTCGAACGGGTGGTACCCACTCAACGAGGGTTTTACTGTTGTCTAATTGTTGTCCCTTGAAAGACGAGAAATTGGAGACCCGTCACAGACCTTTCTCAGTTGAACTCTTATCTTTAGCCACCTCGCTTCTCCATGCAGACCTGCCTTTAACTTGAAGGGTTTTTTTTCTACTGGGACTGTAGATGACCAAATAGTCATGATGGATGCTTGTCCTCATATTCCATCTGCTCCAATGTCTTGTCGTTTTCTTCAGTTTGACCACAAGGATAGTGTCTTCCAGTTCCGGGCACTGCTATTTGGTCCTTCTGCTGCTCCATGTGTTTTGTTGTTTAGTATGCTATTTTGCTTGTCATTTTCATTCCTTGGGTCTCCTTTCCATGGACAACTGACTCTTGCTCACCTCTTCCCATGTCCCATCAGTCAATCATGCCTGTTTACTCCTTTGGGAAGCTAACTGGATAGCATTTTCTCATCAAGTTGGAGGACTCTCTTATTACCCCATGCATTATCTTATTCATTTGAGGATTCTCTTCAATTCCCATCTCAGTCAGGCCCAGCCTTCTCCACTTTGTCTTCGGGTTATAAAGTGGGTAGTTATGAAGACCCTACCTTCTCCTTCTCTCTCTGTGTGAGAGGTTATATCTTTTTTGGAAATATGGGCTTCCTTGGAAGTTCTTGTTCCCTTCAATGGATGCTTCTTGATCAGTGGAACTTCTCCCACTATTCCTTTGACCATCCCTGAGATCAGAGCTGACCTTTCTTGATGGCTCGACAGGGACTTGACCAGGATGGGATTCCCATTTCTCTAGTTCCAAGTTTCATCTTGGAGTGTTGGTGACTTTCCTTAATTTCTGAAAGGTTTCAGGTTGGTGGTCAGTTGAGGAGGCTACACTCCTTATCAACTTCATCGGGCTCTGTTTCATTTACTTCTGCTCCTGCGAGGGCTGGTGGTTCTGGTTCATTCTGACAATTCCACTGTCATCAGCTATATCACCTTCTGTTTCAATGACCTTCTTATTTCCCTCCTTTTTTGTTTTTTCGTCTGGTCTGCCTGCCTTGTCCCTTTGTTCTGCTTGATTGGGATATCAATGTCATCCTTCATGCCCTGTCTGGTTCTCCCTTTGAATGCATTGCAATGGTTTCTTTGTACCATCTTTCCCTTAAGACCTGTTTCCTCCTCCTGGCATGAGGTCATCATTGTACTGATAATTATGCCATTAATGTTTCCTGAATCCTTTACTATTACTCATATGTTATCCTCTATCTGGATCAAGCCTTCATTCCTAAGACATCAGCTGCATGATAAGGTTGATTAGTTTCTTCCCCTAATTCCTTACCTTCCTTTTACCACATGTATTCCCATTGGGATTCAGATTGACTCCTTTGTCCAGTTTTTTTTTCTGCAATGTTATATGGCTTATACTGCCTCCTTTCATGATTCTCCTTCCTGTCTATTTATTCCATGGAATTCCTATGTTACCCATGATCCCTCACCTATTATGCTTACTGGTTGGGTTTGTCAACTCATATGACTGGCATATTCTGACTTGTCAATGGAAGGTCACTATGTCTTTAGCTGCTTGAATCCACCATCCTTTGGAGGAGATCGTTCAGGCTGGTATGTGATCAACTCCCAAAACATTTGTCGCACATTATCTGCATGACCTAACTGTGTCTTACTCCTGTGATGATTCTACACCTGTTTCTTTGCCTTTGGTTGGGGTAAGTTGACATTTTATTATTTTTTATGTTATTTAGTTGACATACATTATATTTCAGGATCCCACCTGGTGGCAGGTGTTGCCTGGTCAGGTATGCTTTATATCATATTAGCACTAATTATGTATACTTCTATAATGCTCACTGTTGAGATAGGGTATTTCTGTAAGACCACCAGCTGCTTGTGCAGTAAAATGTGTGTGTATATATATTTTTATCACTGTTTGATATATAAAGGACTGTCACTCATGGACTTCATGATTAAAGCAGATGGGAATTTCCACCTATCCCTACTTACCCGTGATTCCTCTAATCGGGGTCTTCCAACTTTTCAGAATAGGGAATTGCAGACATCCATTGCACTGTCTCCAGTGTGTCGTTCCTCCGGACTCCCTATTGCATATTGCTCCCTATGTTTTCTAGTGGAGCACAGGCGTCCTTGCCTCTTCTGGTTCCCAGTCATTAGGGTGGTGGCTAGAGGAGTTTACCTTCTGAGTGGATTTTGTATAGCAAACAAAATCTCACTTTATATATCATGTGAACCCTCTCTGCAAGAAGAGGGCTATCATTGTTATACTTTTTGCTATACCAAACAATGATTATTGCAATAACATAATATTCAAGATTAAAGTGCTTCCCCTAGATGTTTTTGCCCCGGGTAGACTGCATTTGTTGATCAAAAATTTCTTATGCAAGGCATTTCCACTGGACATTTTCTGCCTGGATGGACTGCACTTGGCATAGTCCAAAGTGCCCCAAGGCACTTCCCCTGGATGTTTTTTGCCTGGGCAGACTGCACTTGGCTTAATCCTATGTATCCAAGATGCTTCCCCCTGGGTGTTGCTCAGGCAGACTGCACTTGTTGATCTCACAAGCTTATGCAAGGCACTTCCACTGGATATTTTTTGCTCGAATGGACTGTAATTGGTATAATCCGACATATCTGAAGGTGCTTCCCCTGGATGTTTTTTCCCCAGGCATACTTCATTTGGCCTATTCATATACATTTCACAATTCTTCAGCCCTAGCCATGTATAGTTATTTAATTTTTCTCTGGCACCATATTATGGCTAAGTATCACTATTAGGTACTATGGCCTGCTACACAAGTGGACTATGTATGACATGTATGTTGGCAATGAGCTGATTATGAAAACTCTCATGATCATACATATCCAAAGTATTTCCCTTGTATGTTTGTAGCCTGGGAGGACTACACTTGTTGATCTCAATATCTTATACAAGGTGTTACCATTGGATATTTTGCCTGGATGGGCTGCACTTGACATACTCTGATGTAACCCAGGGTACTACCCTTGGGACATACTTCGACAGGCCCATTGTCCCTTCCTCACAGCACTTTTCCACTGATTCGGTGCTGTATGTCTCTTTTCTGGATGCATTGGTGCCTGCCAATTCAGTTCTGCCCTCTTTTTGCTACTGTGTTAATTACTGGGCAAAGAGCATACCTGTTCCAGAAGTAGTGCTATACCCAACAGGTGTACTTTCTTTTCATATTTTTGCACATCTGTTCTTTCAGTGTGGTCACTTTCCACTTGATGGGATATTGATACACCTTCACTGGCCCCTCCACCTTTGTAATGTGGGATTCTAGCTTTGGGTGAGAGTAGGTAAGACTGTCTTGGAAGTTAACATTTTCTTACACTGGAAATGTATTTCTGATAAGTACTTCCCTCTTCCCACTCTTCCTCCCCACTGATATGCTGGTGTTTCTAGTTTGTACCTGCCAGTTCTCGAAAGTATGAATTGCTCTAGAATAATAGAGGGAGCTAGCTGCGCTAGTATAAAGGGCACAGTATGATTGTTGGAGAGTAGTCACATGATCAGCACATGTTTTGAAATGGTGCAAAACTGATGGGGTGTAAAAGACTGGTGCACTTTTAGCAATGCTTGGAGGACAGTCCAGGATTGAGATAGCTTTGGGTGAGAGGAGGTAATTTAATTGTAAGAAAATGTTAACTCCAGATTTACTCATCAGACAGTGACAGCATCCTTAACATTTATGTCTCTTTGGCTGAAAATTAATCCAAACAATGTTATTGACCACAAAATTAAAAAGATTGAAGTTTTATAAGGGTGATAATTATTAGGATATTATGAAAATAATTCTGGCAAAATGTGCAAACATTTATGGGTTTAAAGAGATAAGTCATTTTTTTAAGAAACTATTTAATAACCTAAATTAATATGGGTATGTGAATATTATTGTGGCATCGTGTTAAATTTATTATTCAGAATTATACAGTGGACTAACTTTTTGATGATGAAGATATTACAGATTTATTTAGATTACTGAATGGTGAGTTAAAATGGTCTTAAAACCCTATAGATATTATATACATATCACCATTATAAGAGGACTTATTGTGTTTGGTTTGCTGACTAAACCTGTGTTAATGAGCCTTAAATAAGTGGAACCACAGTTCACAGAAGAAGATATGGTGAATCAAAGTACGTAATAATAATAAGACCTCTACACCACAATTATATTTTCGGTTTTACCTTTGGTGAAAAGAAAGGAAATCAGTAATATCATCATTTTCTAGACTTGTTATACAAGTGTTGTTTTGCATGTTTATAAGTGTGTTTATGATAGGAGTGTTAATAGTTTAAAGTTTCAATGCTTTAACATTAGCTAAGCACCAAACATTTTGAATTTTGCTCAATCTTTTCAAAGTTAAAAATGTACAAGTCAAATATTAAGAAAGTAAGGGTAACTTGGAGGTTCCTTCATTGTTTATTTCCTATTTTTGTCATGTGACATTACTGGCAGATGGTGAGATTCATGTTTTACCTTAACCTTGCATTTGTAAAATATGTCATGCTGCTACTCAGTTTTGAAGAAATTCCGTATATTGCTACTATTGCTATAATTCTTTCTAATAATAAATTATACATTTAACACATAGGTATTACTAACTGTATTTAAATAAACAAAACAAAAAACATCAAAAAACACTTGTTTGGTTTCCAAGTATAGCAATGAATGTCATAAATGAAAGTTTAATCACTTGTAATTGGAACAACTTTTTTTAAAGTATCACCAGCATAATCTCCCATTGCACAGAGATACAACAAATTGATGTGAAATCAACCAGCCTATAGTAATATTGCCATTGGGAGTTCAAACAAGCATATCTTTACTAAGGGAACCAAAAAGTAAAATGTAGGCTATGCTCTGCATTGCTTAGTTACAGGGGAACAGTGTTAAACCAAATCAAAATGAAGCAACCTGCTGGATCTAGTGTGGAGGACAGGGAAGCAGACAAACAATTATACAAACATATGCTAGACTAGTAGCTTATCATTTCTGTAATAATATGATTAATTATCAATATCTAATCAAAACAGATCATTATCATACCCCAGGCACAATTATTTTTGTGTTACTTCAGAATTTATATATTTATATAAATAATTTACAGAAATATGTGTTATATATAAAGCTATTTGTACATGAAAGTAATAGCACTTTCTTGTTGTTTTTTGAGCAATATAATAATGTTTAAATGTTTATGTTTAAGACATTAAATGGAATCTAACACCTATAGTTTAGAACTGTTGGAGCAGACCTCAAGTGTTGAATCTATATTGACTCAAACTTACTCAAACACTATTCATTTCAGTTGGGGCAAATATTAAATTTCAACAGGGATATGGTACCAGTACTTTAAGTGACTATAAACAAATGAAGAAATTCAAACACAAAAACCATAATACATAAACATTACTGTCCGAGATGGTGCTCTGAGGGATGACAGGTCCATTCCCCAAATATCTTTCCTTTTGCAATGCATAGTACTACTGCACCCACCCCTCCCTACTCCTAATTTAATTTTTCCATTGGTTAATGAAGTTTAAAAAGCTTTCAACACACACACATTACTTTTTAATATTATACATAATGAAAGTTTTTTTTTAAATTTAAGTCTATTCTTTAATTTCCAGTTTAGAGATTATGTATATTATATATGTTAAAAAGAGAACTTGCAATTTAAAATGTTTGGGATTGTTACTCTAACAATCCAGCTATTGGTGAGAGTTAGTGTATTCATAATATGTCAGTTACTAACTTTCCACTATTTTTTAACGATAGAGATCCTCCTGTAATTTTTGGGGATTTTGATATGTATTCTTGCTTTTGTTTTACCCTGTGGCATTTAATTACTCATTCTTATGATTTTTTGGTAGAACACAAAGTTACAAATCCTTTCATTACTTAATAAGTATTTATTTTGTTTTTCAGGTGAAAATATTTTTAAAATCCAAAATATGTTTATAATTTCTTTCACATATTTTGAAATACCTTTGGAAGGAATATCTTGGTAAATATTTTTGTTTTGTAAATGCTCAAAAATATTTTTTTTTAAATATTATAATATCCATTAAAAGAAAACTATCTTTTGTCGCTTATCTGAATGCAAATACCTTCTCTAAACTCAGATTTTCTAAAGCTTAATTTTTTATAATTTCTCTGTAAGAGAAAATCAGTTTTCCTTCAAGTTGTATTCCAGGTCCATATTTTTAACCTTTAGTGTTTCAAAGTCACCACTTCAGTAATTTCATAATGATTATTGTAATTTTTTTATGTATTAACAAGGATACATGTCAGATCACTTACAAGTTCAATGTTATCATATAATAAATGTTTTGAACTTCAATTTAAACTTTTTTAGAGACTTAACTGGGGAAATCTTACAAATGTTTTCCTTGTTCATTTTGTTGAACTACTGAAATTTGTTGAATTTTATGGTATCCAATTATTAAACTGTCCTCCCCTTAAAGTACAAATTATGAAGGACTATGCAAATCATATGTATATATTATAATTATTTTTTGTGAGGTGTGTTATCCACATTTAAATTTCTTAATGATAGTATATGCTTAATTTAGCATAAATCCAAAACATAAAAAAGAGAAGAAACATAGCCATTGACTTTGAGCAAGTGATAAATAGCTATTACTTGTTTATAGAAAGACTGAAGTATAAGCATAAACATGATAGTATTCAAACAATAATAAAAGAATTATGAAATCGTAGGATACTTAAGCAAAACGTAATGTACTTATAGAATTGTAAACACACACATACCTGTCTATTTTTTACCCCTTGACATAAACTCTAATGTCATCACACACACATTATATCAAGAAATTAATTAACACAGTCACATATAGTATGTACACTAAACTTAAACAACAAAGCTTTCCAGTAGCTAGAAAATGAAGAGAAATCCTTTTTTTTTTAAATCTCAATCAGAATTTACTGAGGCAGTGTAATATATGCTTCTTTTTCTGTAATACTATATCAATTAAATTTCATTTAAAATGTGCATGTTACATTTTTTGCATCATTTAAAAATATTTTTTCTGCAAAATAAATATCAACAACTTCCACACAAATTTTGAATTTTTTCAAATTATGGTATTTATATGTTAATGAAGGATAAAGCGTAGAGGTCACTGAGAAACTACAATTTCAGAAATGCTACTTAACTCTCTGCAGCACAAAGAGTTTTAACCTCACTTACATTTACCATGAAATTTCATGTGCATGCCACTAGCCTTGAACAAACATCCACCTCTACATATATTTACATGTATTGTGCCAGCCTAAGACATAATCACCATAATGCTGTAGCCCTCCACCAGTAAAAGGCCGACACAATCTTCATGTACAATAATTCTGTGAGCAGTAGCACAAGATCATAGGCTTATTCTTTTCTCACCACTTCCTGTGTTCAAACATGTTTTTTCCTGTGCTTTTTTTTTTAGTTTCTGGTTTCTTTGATCTACTGCATTTAATTAGTGCTGCATTACTTTTGTTCTCATTGTACATAGGTCTTCTCTAACCATCACATTTCTACTTTATGATATTCTCAATAACATATGTAAAAAAAATATAAACATCCCAAGGCCAAACTTTCCTTTTCAAGGATTTTTTATCCAACTCACTCAGTGGCAACTGGAGGGGACCTTACCTGTTCATGGAAATAGCATTCAGCTGTTATCCCTTTAGCTCACTTAGATTACATGCCTGTGTGACAGGTCTTAGATTTCACTATGTGGAATCTAAGAATTACCAAACGTCATGGCTAACTTAAATTACCACAGTCTTACAAAGTTGTCATGAACTGTGGTGTAACAAGTTCACTGAAGATGCATCAAGTAGTTGGTTCCCTTCTACTACCACCTTCTCCAGTTCAAGTCCCATGTCATTCTGTTTCATTGCCTTCTTTGGCATCTGCCTAGCCAGTGGATGATTTTGGCCAGCTCTTCCAACTTCAGCCTTTGCTTCTGAATCTTCTGCCTCTGATGATGAATATGTATGTCTTTTTCTGTTTATGCTCATGTGTCAAGTTTGTGTTATTCTTTCTCTTTTTGCCTGTATATCGTAATAACTGTTTTGTCATTTTTACTTTGTGTGCTTTCTTCTATCTCAACTCTGCATTGTTCCTTACCTTTCTTGTCATACTTGTCTTTGTGACTCCGTGGCCTCAGGTCATGATCATTTTATATTTCTTAAACCCCAATATCCAATGTATTTTCTGTCTACTTAAGGTGCTCATCTTTCTCCAATGTCTCTTTTTTTCCAGCTATCTGCTTGTTTTCACATATATCTTTATCTTACTCCTAAGCTTTATCTTTACCTTTTGTCTACTTACTGAGGCTCTTCATTACAACCCAATGGTTTTGATGGGGATATTTATTCTTCTTTGTTTACCACTTTTGCATCTATTTCTTTCTTTACTGTCTCAATTTTAACCTGGTTTCCTTGTTTTGGGGATTTTCTCAGATGGATTTATATCCTTTTGGGAGACTGCATCTCTTCCTCTTATATATCTGTGATCTTTGTCTTGCTCCTTTTTACAGACAAGATCTGTTGGGATGTTCCAGACTCAATAGAATCATGAGATAAGGCTGCTCTCCCACATTTTTCCACATCATTTTTGTCCTGTACAGGCTGTCCGATATCTTTCTCAGACTGACCCTTTTCATGGAAACTGCCAATACTTGTCTCCTTCCACTTTCACTGGTGCTTCACCAGCTCATCTATCTTGCATATTCTTTATCGTATGGGTTTGACTATATGATTTTTCATGTCTTCTCCCACCAGACTCAGCATATCACAGCCTTTCTTGCCCCTTTTTGTTACCAGCTTATGGAAGAGGTCTTACAGGCTGGTATGTGGACAACACCTAATGCATTCATCTCCCATTACTTTTCCATTCTCCAGTCTACCCAGAAGCTCTAACATGTTGAGTTTTCAGTGATCTTAATTTTGTTTGTACATTTCATTGCACCTCCACACATGTACCATTATTTTTGTACACATTCCAACATGATTCAAAAAAAATGGTGGAGACACTACATAACAAGAGGAATTAACCACTACATTTCTTATGTTTGGTGGCATTGGATCCTGCAGAGTGGTTGAAATCTGTATCAAGCTAGGGAGTACAGAAAGCATTAAACCCATCTGCCCCTGCTCAGTGTCCACTGTTGAAATGATTTTTTTACAAGATTCCTTTGACAATATATCTATACAACTTATATGACTGTGTATTTGATAAGTATAACAAAAAAAACAGCACCAACTGCAGTCTTGTCCCTAAATCTGGCTCACATTTGCTGTCTTAATTGTAGTAACCCATTGAACTGTTTGTTGGTGGGGACCAAGTTTCCAGATGATTGTGCATGATGACAGTGGTCCATGCACACACTCATGTGTTCTCCTCAATGCATATTCCTCACCCTTCCTCTGTCCTTCTGGTAAAGCATGGGAGAACCCTTACTTCCCCAGAAGAAGTCATTGAGGATGTCGGTATGGAAAATTTCCTCTACAATTTGTGCCTTCTCCCTGGTTAGAGACTGGTTGGACCCACTCCTCGTTTGAGATGTAGGGTTAGGGTGATACCAAGCTGTTCCCAGTGGATATGTCCAGCCAGATGGACTTGTATTTGACTCGGGATATAGGTGATGGCTTCTCTTCTCACCTGTTATTACAGTATTATTCTCATGTAAGCATTTCATCAAGGTGGAATGTTCTAAAACCCTAGTGCACTGCACATTCCAACATTTCACCCATCTTGGTGACATATTACCACCAGCATGGAATTTTCGTAATTTGCTTTGCTTTACTCTTTCTGTAATGAAAGTAATGAATACATAAATCAATAATAACAAATTGGACAGAGAGTATTTCCTGTTTGAGAATGATGTGGTCTCCAACCAGATGCTGCTCCAGTAGGCAACCTCTGTTCTTGTGAATGTTGCACCCTGTGGGCTTTCTGTTACTATTTCAGAAAGGAGCTCATCTTTGTAATTGGCTTGTACTGGTCTTTCCACCATCTTTAGTGTGTGATTCTAGCTCTTAGTGGTGCTGAAAGCAGTAAGTAGCATTTCTGAAGTTAATATTTCCCTTACCTGAAAAATGTATTTCAGTTAGATACATACCTTTCTGCACCACCTCCCACCCTTCTTCTCCACTTCTAATACAATTTCTTTGCCATGTCAAGAATGAGTGCTTGTGAGGATTACTGGACATGGAGGTTGTGTCATCCTTCTATTATGTTATAGGCTGGTGCAATATGTGTAGACATATATAGAAGTAGGAGTTTGTTTGCAACATTTATAAGTAATAAATGAAGTAATAACTCTTAGTAGTGCAGATAGGTAAGGAAATGTTAATGCTAAGTTGACTGAAGAAGAAGAAAAACCATCAATATGTTATCTAAATTAGTTTATTTTTCTTCATAACAAATATCTCTGTTTCATATTAAGTGGAAGTGCTAACACTTAATTACAGATTTTAACATATTTTAAGATATGATTTATATTTATATATGTTATATATACACCTGGAAAAAGTTAAGCACCCCC
>NW_013667149.1:114894-129216 GCF_000517525.1 Limulus polyphemus
ATAAAACCTCAGATTTGAAGGCCTTTGACCAATATCTATGTTTTAATTATAATATGGGAGGTTAGTTATCCTATTAGGCTGTTTAGCTGTTTTAGGAAATTTATCACATATAAATTTATGTGTGTATGTCATATTTTTTGTGATCACTCTTAGCAAACTATGAAAACCATGTATTTGACTTGTATTAAAACTATAATGACTGGCCAAAAATTTATAGAAATCTTTCTAAATCTGGAACTGATCTGTTAAACTGATAGGCAAAATATGTCTGTTCCCATAGAGTTCCATTTGCTCAATCAGAAATGCATACATACGTACATACACATGTGTGTGTGTGTGTGTATACACACACACACACCATATTGGTCTGATTATAAGGCAACCCCCCATTTTCAGAAACCATGGGAAAGAAACAAATTTGAGTTTCATAACAACCTTTCTTAGGTTTGCAAAATCAGTACTATGACTGAACAGCCTTGAGGTGGATTAGTTGCAAGAATTAGTGATGACCTTGAGGGAACATCTGGGGTGCATGCGTAGACAGATGCTATCTGAACATTCAGTAATGTGACAGGTTAGAGTTGGGGGAAGGGGCCTGTGGTCAGCCACGATTATTAGGTGACTATAAATTTCACACCCTGATTATTAATAAAAAACATTGGCTTATAATCCGGCCAATACAGTATATACATACATACATAAAAACAGTAACTTATGTTGCATACCATTCTCTGCATAAGATAGATAAACATAAGGATCTTAGTGACTTCACAAGAGGGCATGTTAGTGGAAGTAATCCCATGATTCAGGGTTGTCCTGGGAAGTGTCAAGACAGTCTTAACTGGAAGGGAGAACTAGCAGATGGAACTTTGGATGCAAAAGGAACACTACAGATATTTTATAACCACACAAATTATAGAAATATTAATGCTGATTAGGACCTTACCTATAAGAATACTTTACCAGGAATTTCACATCGTTGGATTTGATAATTACATACTTGTTTGTAAGCCCCTAATTGTCATCCTCCAGTGTGATATGAGCAAATATCAGTACTTATCCCTGTATGTGAGATAACTTGTTGAATATAGAATTGTACAAAAGTATTTTAGCATGTGTGATTACAAATTTTAAAGTAAAATAAATCCTGAGACTAAGAAGTGTATAAGTGACAAATCTTTACCTAATTTTTTACCTGCATTAATTGAGTAATATAATGCATAAACCCTGACTTCTTATATGTATTATTCACAAAATCTAGTGCATATACCCACACCACCATTTCTTAACAGCAACATTTATCATATCCTATGGACAACAAGGAACCATTTGCAAAAATAAAATTTAAACCAAGGGCATTCCCAGCTTATTAAACATTAAAAAGAAGGAAAACCAGTCATTTGAAATATGCTTTATGCGAGTATTTAAAATACCGGTCAGACTGCGAAGGGGTAAGGATATTGAAATAATTTTCTGGTAGAAGTGTATAGCCCACTTTTCTAAACCTATACCCTGTTGTACAGAACATGCACCATATTTATAGCCTTTTTCTAATTTTAGTGAAAATATATCCAGTTTTACAGAGTAATATGTAAATATTGTGCATTTATGTTCAAACCTATTAAATTTCACATATGTAAAGGTTATTGCTGCCAGCCTGGCTCTAAAATGGAGATAACTGTTGCATATTTTATGACAAAGCAGTTGTAAAAATACCTTTATTTTTGACTCAGATAAAAACTGTAACTAGTTGTACATAAAATCCCTGAAACTATATCTCCTTCTACCTAGGCCCTGGTATGCATAAAGAGTGGATTAATGTTGTATGGAAACAAAACATGGACACTTTGTACGTCATGTGACAAGTTAATTGACACATTCATTATTGCAGTGGTTTCTGTCAACTGTAAGTTAATTTACATAGGCAACACTGGAGAGGGAGAGCACTGAACTACACTGTACAATAATACATTGCTATTGTAAATTTTGAATCAGTAACTAACAAAATAAATTTTAAGTGATAAAAGATATAATAATGCAAGAACAAGAAACATTACATCATAAAGGACTAAGTTCCAATATGTAATTGCATCTAGAAGAAGGAAGTCAAATTCAGATACAGTGTCAACAGTCATATCAACTTCTCACCTGAAAATAAAGCTACTGGTGCATCATAAAGGTTAGTTTTGTATAGTTTTAATTAATTTTAAAGTGAGATATAAAATTATTTCAGTAAAATACTACTTGAAAACCTGATAAAAGTCCTGAGAAAACAATTGATAAGTTTGTATGAACCATGAAATAGGTATAAAGCTTAACACTTTAATTTCAACTTTAGATAACTCTTACAATTATAAAGTCTTTACACTAGTGTTTCTCAACCTCTAGTCCATCACAACCACCTTGATGGTCTGTGGGATTTCACAAAAACAAACAACTAAAAAAAACTGACAGAATATGCACACGTAAATCATAATGATTTTTCATTGTACGCTGAAAATTTAGGGAAGCAGCAAGATGGTCCATGGCAATGTTATCTGTAATTCTTCCAATCCATGTGCAGAATAAATTGTTTCATGTGCACCAGTATCATAGTAGAGGGGGGGGGGTATTTTTATACCATAGACCCTATTGAATCATTAGGTTACTTTGCAATGCTACCAGTTGGTTATTTGGGCTTTAGACCTATTGATTGCCAGGGTCATTAAGGCCATCAATGTGTTGAGACTCTTCACCAATACTGTGCGTGGCTGAAATAATCAAGTGCACGACGCTTTATTGGTTGTTGTGTAGCCGCACAGCTTAGGGGGAACACTGGTCCTTGGTATTAAAGAGGTTGAGAAATTATTTTTTACACCATGGTAAAACTACAGTGATGTTAGCTGAAATCTAAGGATCTTTCATGCTTTATATTTATGTTCAACTGAATTACACAAACAAATACTGGATTCATGTTGGGGATATACTCAGCTATCATCACTCAGTTCTACCCAGAAGACATCATCTTCAGTATTTTTTTGTGGGTGTGGGTAGGAATAAGAATTTAACCTGTTTGAGTTGTGACTGCTTGCAAATACTCCTTGGTTTTAACTGTATTTTCAAAGCACTTGCTATTTCCCAGAGCTAAGATTGTATTTTTCTCAGTAAAACTGTTTTATTTGCTTGATCTTTTCTATATGTCTACTCACAACTTTTCATTTTTTAAATGACCTTAGCAAACAGTTTTAAGGCACAAGCTAGGGAGTCACAAACGAGAAAAAACTTTGATCAGCATTTTGAAGAATAAAGTAAGGTAAATGTTCAGAAAATTATAAAAAACATTCTGGATCAGAGATCAGCATTGTTTATATCGAGAACTATGTCACTAAACCTTTCTGTGGGCACTAGAGATGACTCTTAGTTAGCCTGCATGAAATCCATCAGTCAGTTTACAGGTGCCATTGATAACATGAAAAAAAAGCATAATACAATTTCAAACAGTGAAATGTGAATTCCCTAAATTGAGTCAATGCTGTCAAAGCACGTATGCTCTTTTTGAGATATTGTGAGAACATAGAGACAGAACAAGATGAGGATCCTTTAACAAGAAATCTATGAATAGAAAAGGATTACCTCTTGATATTGAGCCATAATCAGCCTTTAAAATGTCAGCTGGCCTATAAATGAAGTGTCACAAAGTTCCCTGTGCATCAGAGACTTCTATTAATCAGCAATTTGAAGACTAGGTGTCCAAAGCCTATAACATTCACAAAGAGGACAATTATTCACAATAAAAGGCTGTTTTTCTCCATTGTATTTGGCAATGGAAAAGAATATGTCTATACGGTAGAGTTGACCAACTACTTCAGTAAACTATGAGGGTATCAATTACATAAATTAGTGTCTAAAAAAATGCAGTTATGATTAAATCAGTTAATGTCATGAAAGTAATCAAAATTATTATTTGCAATTCTTAATGTTTCTGATACGATATCTTACCTCCATTCACAAAATAGCTTTTCTCAATTAATACTGCCATCTATTAACACAAATTCTGAATGCTCACCACTAACCTTCCACTTCCTACTTCTGCATATCCATGTAAATGGTTATGCAGCAGCTCTCCACTAATAGGAGTACAACACAATCCCTATTGTAACCAGGGCCCTCTCCACATTTGCAGTTGTTAATCACTTCTTGATTGGCAGTAGTACAGACTTAGTTTTCTTTGCTATGTTTTTGTTATTTATTTATTTACAGGGGCCTTTTTGTTAGTGTATTGTCTATCCCACTCTGTGGCGAATGGTGCTTGACCAGGTATACTTTTTTTTTTTAATTTGTACTGTTCATCCTGTGACCATTCTCAGTGTCAGTTATGTTGCAGCTCTTCCTACCATGGACCTGATGTACAATTTCAGGTGTTGATTGTGTGTCTCCGTTCAATTATCATCTATGCCAAAACTATTACATTGCAGGATTAGGTTACACACACTGTAGAGATGGGGTGTTCCATAGGACCACTACTAGTTTTTCTCTTTAGCTTCATAAACATGTTCATCCTAGGCCATACACTCATGGACATACATGAGTAAAGCATTGACATTCTTCCTACTGCAGATCTTATGTACAATTCCAAATGCTGCTGGGTGTTGGTTAATCTACTCCTTTGACATGGTAGCTCTTCTTTTCAAAATAGGATATTGTGATCACCCTTTGTACTGTCTCCAGTGATGTGGTCCTCCTTTCTTCTATTGAAGTATGGGAGTCCTTGCCATTTACCAGTTCCTAGCCACTGGGGTAGTGGACCATGGAGGTCTGTCCTCCTGAGTGATGCATGATACCACTCAGTTGAGAGTAGGGTGGTGGCATTCTGTGGGTATCGATAGCATTTCCTACCATGGACCTGATGTACAATTCCAGATACTGCCAGGTTTTGGTTGTAGCACTACACCATGTTAATATATATATATATATATTTATATCTGGTAGATTGCTTTTTCCCACCATGAAGGCATTCCTCCTTCCTTCCATCCTCTAGATGTACATTCCCGGTAGGTCTGGTGTTGATTGGAGATGGCCTGGTCATGATTAGAATCGTGTATCGATGTCCTAATGCCCTTCCTACCACGGACCTGATGTACAATTTCAGATACCACAAGGTATATGTTGAAGCATATCACAAATATATATATGTTGCAATTTGCCTCTCGGGCTGAGATGTTTCTTCAACCTACCATTCTCTGGATGCTGTTGAATGGAGATTGTTCAGCTACATAAGTTCTCCCATGTGATATGGCTGGTATTCTTCCTTCTGCTGAGGAGTGGATGAAAAATGCCCAATGCTGCCAGTTTTGGACTGGAGATACACTCTAGGTTTGCGGCCCCTCTTCCTTCCAACCATCTGCTGGACGTCAATTCGTGGTGGATCAGGTGTTGGTTGCACTAGAAATGTGTGCAAGTGGAGACAGATTTTGGTACGGAAGCTCATCTTTCCAACCAATTCCAGATACCACCTGTTGTTGGATGAGCTCGATCTACCACTACTGTCTGTTGCACCCTAGCCACCCAACACCCAGTGATCCCATTAATTGGTAATATGTATTATGGGATTGCTTCATGTTTTTCCGCCTTTTGTATATTTGCAACACAGTCATAAAAGATGTGGTGCAGTTTCCTGCTGAGATGTGGTATTTTCTTTTTTTGGTTCCACACCTCATGGTCTCTCTTTGGGCACTTACTAAAGGGGAATCACTTTTTCACTATCCCTCCTACAGTTCAATGTCAGATTCTCGCTACTTTGTGAGTGGAGGTAATATACTGTATCATAAGTTAACATTTTCCTAAACTGAAAATGTATTTCCAATATATACTTACCTCTTCTCACATTTCCCACCCAGTCTCCCTACTTCCAATGATATGTAGTATAGGTCCTCTGACCAATCTCAAAGTGATTAATGAGTGCAGATGTGGAGAGGGCACTGGTTATGATAGGAGTTGTGTCACACTTCTATTGGTGGAGAGCTGTTGCATTATCATTTACAGGTGGCTATGCAGAAGCAGAAGGTGGAAGGCTAGTGATGAGAGTTGAAACTTTGTGCCAATAGAGGGCAGTACTAATCGAGAAAAGCAATTTTGTGAGAGGAGGTAAGTATCAATCTGAAATACATTTTCAGTTTAGGAAAGTGTTAACTTTCAATTATTCCAACAATCCAAGTATTTGAAATATTGCCATTATGATTTCTCATTATTATTTTTGATTAATTCAAGGTTGTTCAACTTAATCGATTAGTATCACAACTCACAAAAAATAACTGGATAATTGATTAATGAGTCCATCTGTTAATTGATTATCAAATTCTACTAATTTTCCAGTTTTACTATATAGATCTGGTTAATAGACTGTGTCAGAAAGTTTGAGATTTATTAATTATGAAGGTTGTTCAGTTTAACTGACAATTAAAAGAAGTGATTTTTCCTTCAGTAGTAGATCATATTTACTATATCCGTATTATTTCCTCATGATATAGCTAAAAGACATTATACTATTTTGTGGTGTGAAGATTCATTGATTAATTTTTGTAATTATTTTTTACCAGTTCATATCATTAATTTGATGATATTTTCAATGCCTCATTTTGTCAAATTCTGTACTTTACATACATGAAACTACTGACTATCTAACACATAATTTTTAGACTTTATAAGAGAGTCTGTAAATAATGATTACTAGAGATTTTAAATTATTATAAATCAATGAGATAAATGTTGGTGTTCCTTATTAACATTTGAAATATACTAATCTCAAAATTTTTATGTTCTGTGAGGCATAACTTCAGTGAACTTGGTTAGAAATTGTAAATATATTACAACATATTACTTGTTTTAGAAAACTAGGAAAAAGTAGAACTTTTTGTACATTATTTGATTTAAAAATTTCTCCAACTGACCATGAAGAATTTAAATTGTTTTACATCTACAATACTATGAATACCAACCCTAGCTACACTAAAATAACACTGAAGACTGGCTGACTAGCTGTAGATCTTGTTTAGTTCACTAAAGCTTTTGTGGTATTGGTGGAACTTGTCTAGGAAGGAAGGAAGTATTTACTAGTTCCTTTGACTTACCACAGAGTATGATGTCAACTTGTAACATTTGGTACTTATATGAAATGTTTCAAAGAGCTTAGGGCTAACATGTAGCATTAGGCACTTATGTGAAGTGTTTCTAAAAATATGGGGTTAACATGTAGAATTAGGTATTTATATTTAAATGTTTCAAAGAGCTTGGGGCTAACATGTAACATTAGGCACTTATGTGAAATATTTCTAAAGCTTTAACTGGTATTTATAATATAAATGTTTGTTTATAGGCTAGACTATATACATTTGTAAAATATTAACTATCTTGGTTGTGAATAAACTGCAACCACATATATATTTTGCAAGAATCATTTTGGTTAACGCAATATATGTGTATTTGTTAATTAAACCTTTAATTTGCTATTTAATGTAATTGATTTGATGATATATTTATTACTTCACCTTCTTTTAGTTGTTTCAGGATCACTTTAACGTGATTTTTAATATATTTTCAGTAGATCTTTTGCATTAATTCTTTATAGTGCTGTTTTTCAGAAATAAAATGCCATGAGTGTTTACTGACTTCTTTGATTAACAGTTTGTGAGAAAATACATTTATATTGAAGCTTTTTTATACCATTTTTATATAAGTATGTATATATTTCTATAATTTTTATTTTTACAGGATATTACACCAAAGCGATACACATCTTCTAGAAGGAGATCTTCAAATTGCTGTTCATTCAAAAAATTTCATTCTTGTGAATATAGTCAAAGAAGTAGTAGTCGAAGTTCAACCCATAGTGGTAGCAGTAGTGGAAGCAGTGGCAGTACTAGTTTTGGCAGCAGTAGCTGTGAGAGTGGCAGCAGTAGCAGCAGTAGTAGTTCAGATAGTGAATGTTCCTCTTACTCCTCAGATACAGAGTGTCCAGCTTATTACAATAAAGGACATTATCACTCTAGTAAAGAAGAAGAAAGGGTAAGAAAAGAAAGAGGATTGCCAGTAGTTTCAAAAGAAAGATCAGGAAATCAAGTTTCTTGTAACATAAAAACTGTAAATACTGATGAGTACAATAAAGGTATGGCTCACAAAAACTTTTCATACACAAAAGAATATATACCTATAAATGACAATGTACTTAATAGAGAGTGGACTGTTCATGAACATTCTCGTAACTACAGTAATATCAACAGTGACAGAAAAGATAACACAGAAGTGTCACAGCTTATATCTCCTGTTGCAGGTAAAATTTGTGAGAATAGTCCTTCCACTAGTTTATCAAACATTTCACTGTCAGAAAACAGAGAGAAGTCATATGTGACTTGCAAAAGCTTAAGTTGTGTGTCCCAGAAATGTAATTTTACTTTGTCAGTTGATCAGTCAGAATCAGAAGTGTGCGATGAACACCTAAAGTTAAGTTATCTCCGAAATTCATTTAAGTCTATGAAGCATGAAAAAAATAAATTAAGTTCAACAAAAGTATCCTTGTCTAAAGAAACTACTCATATGACTATTTCTAAACCATCCATATTGTCTAAAGAAAATTTGGAGAGGCCAAAGGGAGAAAGAAAAGAAAATGTTACATTGTCTTCTTCAAATGTTGAGAATGCTCCTGCATCATCGACAGCATCTGATGCAAAGTCTGGTGTGTCTCCTGATAGTGGTATCCAGTCTTGTGAAGAATCTCCAATGAGACAGCTTTGTGATAATGAAAACCATCCTCAGCCTTCTCAGTTGGTTTGTAATGAACATTTAACAGATAATATTGAGAATTACATACATTTTGATAAAAATGCAATTAGGGATGAAAATAATTTTGTTTCTCCTATACCTTCCCATGCTAGTTCTCAGTGTCTTAGTGAAATAAAGAAAACAAGGGAAAAAAATGAATCACTAGCACCCCAAACTTACCATCACGGTCATGATGGAACACAAAATACAGAAAGAATGATTGAACTCTTTACGTGTACATCACCTGCTTACCAAGAAACTTGTGGTGAAATAAAGACAAGAGGTAAAGCAGATTCCTCTAAATGTACATCTCTTCCGTATCCACAAAATGTTGATGAAGTGCATAAACAAGGGGGCAGAGTTGAACCTTCAAAAAACCAGTTTTCCTGTAAAACATTAATACCTATTGAAAAACTGGAAAATCATAAAACTGTAAAATTTTCTGAAAAGAATTTGGAGGCAAGACAAAATTCTATAGATAGTGCCATATCTGAAAGTGTTTCTAAAAGTACTGAACAAAAAAGTGTGTCAGAAAATACAGACAAAATATATTCATTGTCTAAACAAATTAGACAACCAACAGAGAACAATATTAATAAGAAAGTAGTAGCACGATCAAACATAAGGAAAAACAGAATAAAGAAGAATAGTGATAAAAGTGCCACTCAAGTTGTCAGTGATACTGAAGTATTTAAAATGACCAGAAATTCATATGCAAAAGCATTAGCTGCATCAGCTAGGTCTGAAAATTGCAAAGGTGACAGTGAGCTAGAAATGTTGGTTCAGAGTGTTCAAGAGAATATATGTAACCAGTTTCAAAATGTTGAATCAGATAGTCTGAGTGACTTTGAAGTTGCTAGTTGTTTGTCTGCAGAAAAAGAAAAACATGTGGGAAAATATCCAGTAGGCTGTGTAAAGAAAGGACCACCAAAAAACTTTAATAAATCACAAGAAAAACCGGAATTGGTGGAACTAGAAAATGTGCAATTTGAGGCCAGACCTAAGGATCCTGATGTCCAAAAGCAGCAAGTATCAAATGAAAATGCAGAAAATAATTCAACACAGGCTTTATCCAGCAATCCAAGAAACTCTGAAAAAAGTGAACTTGAAAACAATAAGACAGAGAATGAAACATTTGTGTCCAGTCAGGCTGCAGATGCAACAAGTCAAGAAAACCAGTTACAAACTGAATATTCAGAATTCTCCTCAAATAGTAAAACACAATTTAATAGTAGTGAAAATAGAAGACTAGTAAATTTAGTAAATAAAGAATCCACAGCAAAAGAATGTACAGAAAACAACATTTTGCCAGGAGATGTTGAACCTCACCAACAGAAACAGCACAGAACAAAAGCTGCAAGAAAAAGCTATGCAAACTTAGATAATCTTATCAGTAAGAATCCCAAAATTTTAGACAAAGATGTTGGAAGAAGTATAAGAAAACAAACACACTTGTCATCAGTTTCAAGTTTGACAACTTGTCAAAAAGGAAAATCTGTTGCTGATAAGCATAAGCTATCTATTAGAAAAAACTCTAGAACAAAAGGAAAACATCGAAATGGAGCAAATGTTGAAAACCAAAAACCAAAGTCATCAAAATCTAGAAAATTGCCTGGTACTGAAGAGTTAATGCAGAATGAATCAAAAGAAAGCACCGGCATACCACTAACACCAAAGAACTTGGCTACTAAAAAATCCACTTGTTTAAGTGAGAAAAAGTCTGAAGAAAGCAACAATAAAAGTGGCACTTCATTATATGAGCAAGTAAAAGATATAGTAGCTATTAGTGCAACAAAAAATGAACTTAAAACTGGATACCTAGTTAAAGAAAAATCTGTTAGAAAAAAAAAGAAAATAAAGCAAGGGAAAGGTAAAGGAATTTTTTTTGATAATGCTGACCTAGAAGCTTTAATTACTATTTTTAAAGTTTTTAGTATTTCAGGAAATCACCAAAAAATAACTGAAAAAACTGTGCCTTCCATGTTCCGAATTAAAAAATATCTGAAAGTTAAGAAATCCGATAAACTACAAAAATCTGACATAGAAACTCAAGGACTTAAACGTTGTTTTCATAAAGGTAAATCAGCTGTTACTCAATTATTAAAAGAAACAAATGCAAAGAAATTTAGAAAAAGAAATGTGCTTACCCAGAAAGAATTAGGATCTCGCTCTATTCGAGGTAAATCAACAACTCTAGAACAACATTTACCTTTAAAGAAAAGATATTTTCGATTAGGTGCTACACGGCAGAGTACTTCTGAGAAGTCTGCAATCAGTCAGATTTTGGATGTCTGTACAGAATTTTCTAGTAAATCTCAAAGAGTTGATACTTTACAAGGTGCTGGAAATACTATTGATGAAGCTATAGAAGCCTGTATAATAAGGTATACAACAGAAGAAACAAGTGATCAGAACAATAAGAGTCAGGAAACTTCTGTTGTGGAACATAATCTTTCCCGGTGTCATTCACAGACAAAATTAAACAATAAACAATTTCTTGTTAGAAAAAATCTGCCAAAGAAGAAGTTCACCATGAATACGAGGGGCCATAGACTTTTGAAAACCAGAACAAAAAACCTAAAGAGAAGAAAAGCAACTCTACGTTCAATTGAGGAGGCCATTGAAAGATGTGTACAAAAATATTCAAGTGATTTGTCATCTCTTCCTTTTGTAGGAGATGCGGGTATATCCTTTAAAGTTACTGAAGAGGCTAAAAAATTACACGTAGGAGAAGAAAGTAGTTCTGAAGATTTACCATTAGCAGAGCTTGTACGTGGGGAAGGTCAAGTTGAGAAAACTAAAACAGAGTTATCTTCATTAGGTTCCACTTCTGTGAATTCAAGTTCAGTGCAAGCTAAAAAGAGATCACAGCATGCATCTGCAACTTCAAGATTACAAAATCGATGCCTTCTAAATAGAAGATTACCAACTTTTAGTAGGAAAAGAAGAATAATTAACAGGACTGGGTTTGTTAAGAAGAAAAAGAAAAGGCCAAATCCTAATTTTATTGCTAAAAACCGTCCTATTACAAGGCAACAGACTTACAATTGGCGCATTAGAGCAGCAGCTAGACTTTCGTCTGCTTATAAACCTACTGCTGAGAAAGATTCAATTACAGAAGCTATTGATTCTGTAGTTAAAGGATTGAAAACCATTGGTTCAGTGCCAGAAACTAAACGGAAACCTAAAGAACCTGAGGTTCCAATAGCTAAGAGACTGAGGAAAGAAAGTGGGCCTGATAGTGAGAAAGTACCACAGTATCAGGCAAGGTAAGTTTATTTTGTATTTTCTACATTGTGTTTATGGCCAGTAGAGTTAGAATTTCATTGTAAACTTCCCTCTACACAAGCAAGCATATTGTACACTGTTAAATCCAGTTAGTTGTTTGTAGTTTACAGCAGGGAAAAACACAATAACTAATCTAATGTAAACTGGATTAAATCATTAAAGGACCATATAACATTTCCCAAATATAGACAATGAACTTAATCTCATCTAATAATAGAATCAGACTCTTGCATTGTTACCATTATTACTTACCTGGTTTTCCCAAATTAATAAACCCGTCTGAATAAATTGCTTGGAAAAACACTTGAACAAGTTGTATTTTTGAGTCCAAAATGTGCTTTATAAAACAGTATGTAATACCATATGTTAAACAATTTTATAGAGCTTTCACAATATTTGTAGCACTTCTAGAAATTACACTGCCATAAGTCCATCTTTAAATGTTCTCCTTTTGTAACACACCACACAGCTGATTTTATGAGGAAATCAAATATACTTTTACATATTTGCTTCATTGCTTGAAATTTTGAATATACACATTCCTGGTATATATAAGGTGGTAATTCAAAAATTAGAAACACATACAGAAGTAGAAATACTCAACAAATTAAGATTCATATCAGCAAGCTCTAAGTCATTAAACAAATTTCAATATTTCAAGGTTAAGACAAGTTAATAATTAATGAGTTGTTTCTAAAGAGAAATTTGTGACTGCTTTAACATGTTGACATGATGAAAATTAACTGCTAAGAGTATGGTTTAAAGTTTAAAAACCTCATTTTTTATGAACATAGTTTAACCTGCTGTAAGATATGTGACATATTATATAGTATTGAGCAACACAACATTGGCAGCTGGGATTTAAATTAACAGTGTTGTTTTTTTAGTTATTTTCATATAAGCAGTTATTTGGGTTTTCAAAACAAGTAAGGATAATTTACTCGATATTAATAGCCATGTGTCATTCAAGTTGTATTTGCATTACAAGTGCCTGTAAAGAAAAAAATATATGTAACATTAGTAGTCTTGAATTGCACATTTATATCTATTTATATTAATATCATTAGTAGTAAACTAAATTATTCTGACTGAAACTGAAAGAAACAATCCCCATTATTATTGTTTCTGACAATGTTAACAGAAAACTGTTTAGTAAATTTTTTAATACTCATGTATTGATTAAACTTGTGTACAGGCAAAGTACTATTTTACATGCTTTGATATTCAAAACTGTAATTTTTTCAATAATTCGGAGATTGTTTATTCTATTTGTACAACTAATGTTAAAAAATTCTCAAGTTACCAAATACTACAACATCTAAAAGTGAACATAAATCATTGTTGTCCAGCAGTCTGCAGTATCAATAATCTGTCATTTATTAGTTTGTTTTTATTCTTGTTTAGTGAGGGGATTAATTCAATTACATTATTGAAATGATGACTTTTGTTATGATTACTTATAAAAAATATAATACATAGGGTCATTTCATAGCCTCTGTTTTGTAACAAAGGTTATCATATTAAAATTTTAATATCTATGCTTAGAGTATTCACTAACCTTTAGTAAAACAGTAACTTAGATGTATGTTAGTTTCTTTAACTTTTACAGTGACAAACTTGCAATGTAGACTCAGTATAATTGATCTATTTTACAGAATTAACTCTAATTGCTACCCAAGAGTTAAAAAAAAACAATCTTTTAATTTTTTCTGATAACAGTGACCAAACTTAGATAATACCTATTTAATCACTAAGTACCACAACCTTAAAAGGTGGTTTATTGTATAATGTTCCCCACTACTTTTGAATATGCATCCATCCATAATTGACAATTAATTTCCAACACTGTTTTTATGTTATTAGTAATTTTGCCATCAACTGAAAATTTATAAACAAATAAATACAAACTATTTCGTCATGAAAAATCAGTTTTACCCAACTTACTGCCAGTATCATGTATTATATTTTGTACATGTTTTTTGCAATCATGTATATTGTTGGTTAGTGTTGCAGTTTTGCAAGTATAACATAGAAAGCATTTATAAAGCTGGGTAATTTAATTAATATAATTGATTACTTATAAATATTGATGACATTGATTAGCGTCACATAAATTACTTGCTTAATTGGACTTATGATAAAAATTTATTAATTTATTTATTTCAGAAATAATAACTGTATTCATTAATGTTGTATAAGCAGGCATAGATTGAAGGGAGGGTCCTGGAGCCCCCCCCCCCC
>NW_013667149.1:129226-129954 GCF_000517525.1 Limulus polyphemus
ATAGATTGAAGGGAGGGTCCTCGGACCCCCCCCCCCCCACTCCACATTTTACAGAAATAAATTATTCTTTAAAAAAACAGCCAGGGGTCATTATACTACCATATACAGTATGAAAAAGACATTGTATGTCAGTGTTTTTATTTAATTGGGCTATTAATTACCATAAGATATTTTGAGGTTTCTGTAAACATAACTAGAGTATACAGCAATCCATTTAAGGCCTCAACCAATAACTGATTATTTCTGAGCTAATAGAACAATATGAATGTCAATTAAACATTGGTATGGTAAATTTTCACTCCTTGACTTTTTCAAGGCATTGTAACATGTGTCTAGACTTAGAGATTTTATTTCATCAAAATTAGTATAGTTTAGGACACCTGCATCTCTTGTAAGATAAAGTTGTTACAGAATCGATTTTCCATCCTTTAGAAGTTATAATTATCATGACTAAGATGTTTTTCGTATTGCTGATGTCCAAAATAAGTGATAATGCAAGTGGTATGACTGTAAAAGAAATGACTTTTTTTTTTCTAAATATTTTAAAACAGTCATCCTTTTCATGAAAGAATGCTATAATATTTTCTAAATATGATTATAAATTACATAGCTTTGTTTGTAACTGTTTTTATTTTCATGTTAATTCCATCACATTACTAGAAATAAATATGTTAGCTTTGAAATTGCTGGATTATATCCTGACTGAACTAATCATTTACAGAATATAT
>NW_013667149.1:129975-140976 GCF_000517525.1 Limulus polyphemus
GCTTTGAAATTGCTGGATTATATCCTGACTGAACTAATCATTTACAGAATATATTAGCATTATTTTATCTTTGACTTATTTAGGTTGCTTTAGGACTGTATAGTTAATATTGATTAATCCAAGAAACTATTATTATAGTGGAACTTTCTTCTTTCACATAAAAACAATTCTTAATGTTTTTTACAAGAACAACTTCCACTATAATATATTATATGGGATTGAGAAGTTAAACTTTGTTACTTATTAACACAATAATACTATATCATCTGAATATACATACTAGTTTTATTCTTATTCAATCCTGAATGGTTTTCAAAATTCATAAGATAAAACTATAATTATTAAAAGTTAAATTTTACAAAATCACCTTGCACTCAAACTATTCACAGTTTGAATGCAAGTAACTGCTGTAGATAAATAACATTTTTCTTAGAGAGATGTAATTAACATGATGTATTTTTTTTTGTGTACAAGATACTTATCAACTTTAACAAAATCTTAAAAGGTTTTGTGAGGAACTCTCAGAAGTAACATATATTTTTTGCATAAATGTCCTTCCCCAGTCGAGGTGATGCAAAATATATCAGCCCGTTGCAAAAGGGTTAATGTCTTTACTGTTAAGAAAGGATAGTTTTAATGTTTTGTGGAAGCTGTTGATGTGGAAATATGTTGAGTATGGACATTTTTTATATTTGTTTACATGAAACTTATTGTCAAGGAAACATATAAATTACAGTTTTTTTATATTTTTTTTCATATTTTAGTATATTTCCTAGAGAAAATAATTAAATTCAGAATAAACCATGTAGCAACCATTTATAAAATTTATTTAAAAAATATTTCTTAGAAGTTTCTTCACTTCTTGTTTTTGACACAATTTTTATGATAATATTTAACTTCACATTTAAATACTTTGAAATATTTTCCATAATTACTAGGTTTGTATTCAGTCCCATGAATACACAAGGTTGGGTACATTCTATTAAAATGGTTTTTAGTTTGCAAATCAGCAAGCCATATGACATTATGAAATTGTGATAGGACGAAATGTATCAGAACTACATTTTGACATTGTCTGGCACTCTGTAACTACACTAATGGCATCAAAAACTGACCATTTTTGGTAAAGTTGTGTAACAGCTCTTTCGAGTTAAGAAATTAGAATTTTCTGACATGGATATTCCTTATATTTAATACCCTAAACTAAATTTTTTATATTGTTTACTGTTGGAAGAGTCCATATATTGCATCAGATATCTGTCACAGTTTCTGACTTATTGTGCATTCACTATTCTAATAGTTGCTGTTTTTTTATGTGAAAGAAATTTTGAGAATGTGTAATAACAAGACTATTAATACCCTAATAAATTTCTTTTTTTTGTATAGAAACAATCTTTGAGAATATGTGATAGCAAGACTAGTAATATTCCAAGACGATAACTCACCTCTTTACACATATTAACTATCTTCCTCACATTTTCACGCAATCTGCCAAAGAGATTTGTATGTCACTAGTCTTGTGAAAACTCCTACCTAATGTGACAAAAGCCCTAAATGTATAGGAGGGTGAATCATCTCTATGTGCACTAACTCCTATATGCATTTGTGATCTGAGTCTTCATATTTTTCTTTGGCGTAGTTGTGCACAGATGTGTTAAAATTTGCTGAGATTTGCAATGTTACTTCAACTTGAGTTTGCTTCTACTCAATACATATTCACAATTCAATGCGAGTTCTACGAGGTCTGATGTGAGTGAAGAATTTCCTCACACAGAACATACTACAACAATGGTTGCTGGAAGCTCTTTAACTCTGAAAGATATGTCAGTCATAGTTCAACATGTGGTTGGGTCCATTATGCAGCCTAGACCCTCTACTTCTGTCCCTTCCCCAGACCTGACAATGAAGATGATGAATTTGAATGCTTTTTTCCTCCTCCCAGATATGCTTTTGGGAATGACTCTGACTGTTGAAAAAAGTTCTCAGGCTTCCACTGACTTTCAGGAACTTAATTCTCAAGTATTTACTGTTCTTTCTCTTCCCCCAGTGTTTTATGACCCTTCCTGTTTGCTCGTGCACAACCACAATCCTCACAACTTTTTTGTGTTTTCTCTCTATCCTGACATAACAGTATATGCTAATTCCTTTCTTGACCAACTTTGCTCCTGTAGTCATATGTCTCACCCCCACCCTTGTCCAAGCAACTCCTATATTTTGGCTTATAGCCACTCCATCTTCCATTTCTTCATTCTCACTCTTTGGAGTCACTTTTATCAGTTTGGGGAGCAGATTCCTTGTCTGCAATTTCCTTCTATCTGGCCCAATTTTCTTTTCTACTAGCCTTTCTCACTACCCTCCTTCGATACCTCTCCTCTCTTCACCTCATGACTAAAGTTCTTCATCGTTCCCCAGAAGACTTCTCTGGGGAAATTCAGTCCTTCCTTTTTTATATGATGGCCTGTTCTACCTCTTCAGCTTTTCCCCTTCTCATCTGGTTTCTCTTTTGTTGAGAAAGAATACCCTCCTCTTTCAACTACATCTCCCATTGACTTTTCTCCATGACCTTTGCTTTGCCCCCTTTCTCCATCCTGAGGTTTTTGGTGGTGTTCCTGATTACTTGAAATCACAAGCTGAAGATGCCTGCCACCAATCCTCCCTTAACCTCTTTGGTTTCCTGCTTGTCCTAACTCTGTCCTGCCACCTCTGTTTCTCACCCTGGACCTTCTACCACTTGTGTTTCTATTCCTGTCCTCAGGTCTTTCTCCTCTACCTGTCCCACTTCCACCTGATATCAAACCTGCTGACGTAATTGCCAATGACCAGTCAGTTTGGAACCCATGGAATCCCATCTTTTGCACTTTGCAGATCTATGGGCACATTTCTCAGCTAAAAGAATATTTCTTCAATTTCTCACCCATAGGCTATTTCTACACTTCTCTTCCCCCTTATTCTTAGTAAAACCTATTTCATTTTGCATCCCTCTGATCCTGCATGCCTTCAATGTCTTGAGGGGGCAATGTCAAATTTATTGGAGAAACATGGACTTGACCCCTTTCCAGGTTTTTACTCCTATTTTTTTTTTATAGTCACCAAGAAGACCAGGAACTGGTGTTCAGTCATTCTTTCTCCATTCATCATTTTCATGTAGCTTGTGGATGACCAAGGTGGATGTTTTAGATGCTTTTCTCCACATTCCAATTTCCCTGTCCTGCAGACATTTTCTCCATTTCATCCACTGGGATTGTATATTCCAGTTCTGTTCTCTTCCATTCAATATGGCATCAACTCCCTATGTTTTCAACTGCATTATGAGAGCCTTTGCTCGACATATTATCGGTTTGGGTCTGTGGTTCAATTTTTATATGGACTACTGGCTTCTCTTTACTCATTCCCAGGTGGAATCCTCCCAACACCCTTCACTTTTTCTTCATGAGGCTGCTTGTTTGGGGTGGCTTGTCAAGATATCCAAATCTTTTTTCACACTTACCCAGTATCTTATACACCTGGGAATTATTTTCAATTCTCATCTCACTCATGTCCAAACTTCTCCCATTTGTCTGCAGGACCATGGGTGTCTAGTCACCAAAATTCCAGCCCCTCCTCCTTATTCTACACAACAAGTTCTTTTCTTGTTGGGGTCCATGGCTTCTCTGGAACCACTCATTCCTGTTGGCCACACACAAGTCTTCTTCAGGTGACAGTGCATCCAATGGCACCTTTCCATGGATCTGGTGGATAGACCACTCAAATACCACTTCCCAGACTGGGCCTTCTTCTCTTCACCAATGCTTCCATCTCAGGTTGGGGAGCATCTCTGAATGACAATTTGACTTTAAGCACTTGATCCCCAGAAGAGTATTCTCTACATATCAACTTTCTTGACCTTTTTGCTGTCCATTGGGCATGTACACATTTTGTACCCTTTCTTATGGATCATCTAGTTACAGTCTGTTTGGACAATCCCTCAATTATTCCCTATATCAACTGCCAAGGGGGCACCCACTCTAGGACCTTTTGCTTTCAGATGTTGGACCTCCTCTTGTGGACCCCTTTCAATGGAGTATACCTGATAGCTTGTCATGTTCCGGAAGCACTGAAACTTGTTGCCGACTGCCCTTCTCAACAGGACCACATCTTGCCAATGCAATTTGTCCCTATATCCTCAAGTTCCTTGGGCTTCCTTCAGATGCTTTCTCAAGGGTGCTCATCTATGTATATTTTGTATTGGTACTTCCACCATATCAATATGGGATTATAGCTAATCTGTGTATAGAGTTATCGTCTCAGATGTTATCATTTTCCTTACCTGAAAATGTAATTCTGATAGATACCTTCTCACACATTCCCCCATTCTTTGGCAGAATATGCGAATACATAAGGAAGATAGCTAATCTGTGTGGGGAGGTATTTATCAGAAATACATTTTCAGGTAAGGAAAATATTAACTTCAAACAGAAGTTTTTTTGTATAAAAACAGTTTTGGGAAATTAATCAGAGTATTTTATGTTTTGTCAATTCATTAATCATTTGTATATTTATTATGCTGTTGTGTTATTACTGTATTTTATGATTTTTCGCAAAGTCCTTCTATAGATAAACCATTCTTACCAGGATTTGAATCTGAACTGGGAAATAATTAGAGCTTGTCAGTCAGTCAATTTGCTAATTGATTAATTGTCAGGCTCATTAATTGATTACATTTAGCTATTTGATTATTCTGATATGAAACTAATCTTCCTATTTTCAGTTGTTTTTCTTATGTGTTTTTAATAAATTTTTTTACTGCCATTTATTTAATTTTATAAACATTGTTAGATCCTACAACATAGGATCAAGTTATGTTTTTAATCCTAAATTATTGTGCATGGAAATATAATTAATACCATATCATGAGTTTCTGTTGAGGAAAGTAAACATTACTTCAGAAAAATACTGAACAGTAAATAGTAAGATTACTATTATGTAGTGTCTAACATAAGTTATGCATGCTTATTTTGGGGGATCAAGTTTACAATTTTATGCAAACATAGGTTATCAAATCAATCAAACGTGTTTGTGAACAGAAAGTACACTACTATATTTAGATGATCAAGGATGTGGATGCTTTAAGCGCATTTTCACTGTACAAAGGAACATTTAGCTTAACGGCATGTACCCCTTTATATGTTAGAAGTAGAGATGAATAAGATTATTATGGGTATAAAATATGTCATTATTTTAAACACAACAATATTACATTGCAAAATAAGCCACAAATTTATTATTTTGAATCAGCAAAATGTCAGTTTGTGACTTGTGAATAGAACTTGGGGATTAGTGGCATTTGCAAATCAATTAGTCGACGTCCCCCATTAATCAGTTACATTTGATTCATTTATTACTATAGTGTTGCTCAAACCATGATACATACAAACAGAAGAAAAAAAAGTTGGCTGTGAGTGCTGTTGCTTTCCATCTCATCAGCAGTTGTGATAGTGACAGATAGCCTTAACAGCTTTTTCATAACAAAAATAAGAAAAGCAAGCTTAGTGACAATGGGAATAAAGTCGGAAATCCCATCAAATCATGAGTCCCCTCCCCAAATCACCATAGCTGAATAAACTTGAAATAAAATAACTTATAAGGCTTAAATTGGGCAAAGCCCAGATACTTACTTTATGTTGCTTTGGGCTTGGCAACAAACAAGCATTAACTTTTTCCATATGGGGTCGGTCAATGTGACTGTCCTTGTAATCACAAAGTAACCACCGGAGTTTCCATACTATAAACTTTTAATATGTTTTGTGTATCTTCATAAAATTTTACAAGATATCAGTACAAATTACAAGTCTCCTGTACACAAAAATAAGATTTCTTTAATTAAGTTTTTTACTAGAGATTTGTCCTTAAATATATGGAGTTGAGAGTGTTGACTTTCACAGCAACTAGTGCATGCTAACGATCACATGATATCAACAACCTCTTAATAGTATTGCCTGAACTAACTGCCTTTTGTCCCATCTGAGTCTACACATGCGCACTGATTGGTTGAGTTGAGAGAAAGAAGAAAAACAAAATAGTGTGAAATTAGTAATGTGTTGTGCAACTGCAGTGCTTCATTCCTAAAAAAAACATGAAGACTATCCGCCATTAAAATCCTAGAAACAAAGTTCGATTTTGGACTCAAAGAATGTGAAAATATTTCTGGACTTCCAAGAATCCAGAACAGTTCTAGATTCAAGTTCTATTTAGCACAGCCCTATTGGTGCCACAATGAAATTTTAAGTCACCATGGTGACCAGAATTTCTCGAGGCTTGCTATATATCATACCAAAAAGTATGTAATATTCAAATATATTAGAAACAATGTTTTTTTCTTTATTTTTAATTAATTCAATATATATATATGTGACAAAACTAAGCGTGATTAACTTTTCTGTCACTAGAGTAGGTCTAATATAATCCCTAATCATCTTGTTAATTTTCTGTGCATTTTTGATATTGTAAACACAAAGTTATCTATTTTATTTAATGTCTTTTGGTGGTTTAACTTCTGTATGTTTTCTCCTAAAGAAACGTATTCACTTAAATCTAAGGACGTTCAATGTTTCGATTTTAGTTTCTCCTTTCTCAAAGTGATAACCCTATAACCAGAGTGCTTTTGAAAGGTGAACATTTCTTCTTCAGGGGCAAACATTTTCAAAGTATTACACAGAGATGCTGTGTATGCCATAAATATTACTAATATTAAGCTGTACAAATAATTATCTTTATGGTTCACTTACACTGTTTGGGTTTAGCACTTTTATATCTGTTGGATGTTTTTCGCAATATTGTAGCTTGAAAAATTATTATCATATTAGTTCTTAATGTATTGATCATAAGTTTTCTCAGGAGCATATGTACAATTGTGTATCAATCATAACACAAAGTTTTCATTAATTTTTATTTTGCTATAAGCTATAGGCAACTTGAATGTCTGTACTCTAAACATACAGTGAAACCCTGATTTTACAAGCCCCGATTTAACACAAATTCGAATATAACGTGATGGGTCATTAGATCCTAAAGCTTTTCTTTTGCTTGACAACTGTCCCACTTATCTGCCAGCTACTAACCTAGTAAGCCATGACGGTAAGATCTGAGTTCCCTATAACCCCAAGAACACTACATCCAAGATCCAGCCTCTAGATCAAGGGATCATCTCTGTGTTCAAGCAGAATTACAGGTGGGAATTACTTCATAGAATTGTAGACAAATCAAAAACGTTTGAAGGCTATCTGTAAAGCCTGAACATGAAGGAAGTTTGCCACTTAGGTGGGAAGGCCTGGGCAGCAGTCAGCTTGTTGTGTGTAGAGGAATGCTGGGAGAAGGGTCTGGGGCTAGCCTTTTCATGACGGCAATCCATCACGGAAGATGATAATGACGAGACAGATTTGTATGGCTTCGCAGAGGAAGATGTGTGTGAGGCAAAGAAGCTGTCTGAATGGAGCAAAGAAGAACTACACCAGTGGCACCCTATTGACAGCGAATGTCCAACATATGAGCACTTGACGGACACCGAGATCGTCCGTAACGTAACTATAGCACTGACAGAGGCAAGTGTACCGGTTCTCAAGCAACAAGAAGAGGATAATGAAGAGCCTCCATCACCACCACAAAAAGTGTCTGAAGCCATTGAACACCTCGAGGCTAACCTCCATTGGCTGGAGACTCAGGAGGTGGACCACATAAAAATCCTCCAACTCAGAAGCATTCTAGATTTTGCTCGCAGCCAGAGACATTCTATGTTCAAGCAAGGAACACACAATCAGTTCTTTAAGAAATAAACTGCAAATGGTGATTGCTAATATTCTTAAATGTTTTTATTTGTTGTTTTGTTTATTATAAAGTCTACTAAAAATAATTTGTGTTTTAATTCTTACTGTAACAACAATGATTATTTCACAAAATTCTTTAATTCAGAGGTAATTTACTTGCCAGAAAGGGAACGTGTAAAAAACTAGTCAAAGAGGGTGAAAATAGAGATGTTAGTTCAATATTGGGTCAGTTTGAATAGTAATTTTCTTGAACCCCGATTTAGGGCGACCCCGCTTGTTTCACGATGACATTTTATGGACCTCAACGATCGCATTATAATGGGGCTACACTGTACTTTTCAAATTGTAATAAAATATGTTTTGTTGCTTTTATTTATTTTTTGTAATGGTTTAATCTGTTTTTTACAAATAGTTTGGTAGTTTTATTGGTAAACACTATCCTATGTTAAATGAGCATGTTTTGGCTAAAATAATTAAGGCCCCAGAAAATTGTAATATGGCTTACAAGATGGAGGCTTTCCAGTGGCTCAGTAGTAAGTCTCGGGCTTACAACAATAAAAATCAGGTTGCGATACCCGTGGTTGGCAGTGCATATATGACCCATAGTGTAGTTTTGTGTTTAACAACAACCAAACAAAATCAAAATACAAGATGGGGGGAGTCTTTAATTATCTATTAGAGGGCTCAAAGCTATTGTGAGGTTAAATATGCTACTCATCTCGATGAACCCTATGCTAGATTTTATATAGAGAAACATGTCTCAGTACAAAGATATGTTAAATATCTGTTAGGCATCACAAAGACGTACAGAAACCCTGCATTTATAAGTATGTAATACAGACAGCTCATTTCTCCAATGTATGTTGATTTGTAATTGAGTTTAAAAAGATATATATTTAATAATGAACTTTTTATCAACCAAAATTAATATAGCATAACATAGTTTTTTTTCTGTTGTTGTTCTCATCTGTTCAAATAAAAATAATAGTCTGGTGTAAAGTTTTGTAGATCCTAATGTTAAAGTGGTATTTAAAGACTGATAGGCAACTTTTAAGTTTTCAGTAACACTACCTTTTAAAATTAAGGTGAAACTTAACCTGAAGCTTGTTTTTATCTCTCTCATTATTTTTGACTTATTTTTTGATGCAACTTGTGACTTTCATCAAACACATTAGGCTAGGCAATTTTCAAAAGGTCACTTTCGTATTTATTGACAAATATAAATATGTACACATAGAGCCTCTGATACATGTAATATTTTGTCAAAAAGTAGATTCATTTTTCTTACAGTTTGCAATATATATACAAACTTGTTAGCTCAGAAATATATTCCATTCACCAAAAGGTTTTTAATTTAATTTGTATTATGCTTAACTTACAGAAAGTATTTGATTATAAAGTTTTTTTAATCTGCTTTTATGCATTGGCAATTTTTTTTTTGCAAATATTTGTCAAAAATTGGCTTTTCATTTTGATCATGTGTAAATGCAAGAAATCAGATCAATTTTTTTTATTAGATTAAAAGTTGTTTGAACTTGTACTATAATTCTAATCTCTCTTATAAGCTGTAGTTTAGATTGCAAATATTTTTAGTTCTTTTTTATTTGTATGAGGTTCAGACTAAACACTGGCACTATCCAGTAATCATAACCTGTCTACAAAGTGGCTTAATTAATAGTACCAAGACATTAGTGTTTATATGTATATTTGAATCTGTATATAAAATTACTATGATAACATAAACATGTAAATAGTAATTGATATTTAAACAATTGCCATCAACCATTCAGATTAAATTGTGCTGGGAGTGAGGTAATGTAATTGTACATGTATATCAATAATTTAATTAATACTTGAATTTGGATTTTAATTAGGTTATATAAGTTGAATTAAACACATTACTTTCACCTGAACCACTGAAAATGGGGGGGGGGGGTTGCTAAGCATATATTGTTAATATATCCAACACTTAAGCATGGAGGATAATAATAAATGTGCTCAGTAAAGACAATTAAACAGTTTTAACCAGCAGTCACCTACTAAATGAAAAATGTGTTCAAAGTCACTCCTCAGTGATGGTTTATAACCACTGTAGTTGACAAGAACTTGGAATTGTGAAAATATTTATTTGCATAATTTGGTTTTTGTTATTACTAGACTGCTCCTGCAGTAGACAGTATAGATACATAATTATATATGTTACACCAGAAATGAGTTAATACAAGTATTGATAAAAAGCTATTGGCTGTAAATGCTTTATAATTAGTTTGTCTTTTTGAATCTTTCAAAATTTAAAAGAAATACCTCTTGTATTTTTGTTTTTACTAGTTTCGTATGTTTATATTTTTTATATGTTTGAAGCTCATTTCCTGTCATAATGGTGACTGAACCATCATCAGGCTGTCGGGGTATGCAGTATGAAGTCAAGAAACCCAGGAAGAAGGAACCACGTTTACCAAAGAAAACATATTTAAAAGCTGGACTATATTCGAACTATTTTAAACAAGACATGTACGTATTTTTCCAGTAATTTTTTTTTCTTATTTAATTTTTTATTCAATTGGACTAAGCAAAACTACTGTCAAAATGTGTGCATAAATATTGTTTGAGCATTTTTCATTTTTAAGAAAGGCTTGAAAAGAACTAAAGACCCAGCTCATTTGTCATTGTGTTTTTTAAATTGTAATAATTACATTAAAAAACACTGCCAGTGGCTCACTGTTACCATAAATATTGCAACATGAACATAAGAGAACAATACTACTTTTGAATACATGAATACTTTTTGAACAATACTACTAAAATTTTAAAATAAGTGAAAATATAAGCAAAATCAAAATTACTGAAATTACAAGCTTTAGAAAATTTTATGAAATCGAAATTGCTGATTTAGTTGTAGGCCTTAAATACACATACAAAAAAAAACAGTTTGAGTTGCATGGAGTGCTTCATAGATTGTATCTAAAGTAGAAAAACTAATGGTTTAGTTTCACTCTGGATGACACACAAGACTTTGTTACTTGTTTTACTAATTAAAAACAAACACCAAATATGAAACAGTATTTCCATACTTTAGAAATAACTATTATAAAACCAGTAATACATTATACATATTTTGTTAGATAGTAAGAGAATAAAAAGTATATCTAGACCTTTGCTAACCCTTTCGAGATGGGTCATGGGTGAAAGGCCATGTCATCTC
>NW_013667149.1:140986-154362 GCF_000517525.1 Limulus polyphemus
TTATTACTATATATTACTCAATTTCTTAACTTAAAAGCAAATATTTAAAAAAAAACAGATAAACATTGATTTTTGTGTGTCATGTGGTATGTTGAAGGCAGCACTGGTTCAAATTAAGTGTTTGTGAACTCTAGTTTCATACAAATTAGAAACTCAAATTACCGATATTGACAATCAAGAATATAAAATAAGAGCCTCTTATCTTTTCAATTTGCTAAAATATTGCTCATGTAATATATCAAACACAGTGGCAACCCGCCCACCAATTTCCACTTTTGGAAACTCTCCCTTATATACACATACTTCTATATATGACATGAATGACCAATTGGAAGCTGAGAATGTCCCCCTAGTGGCTTTCTCAGCCATTTTAATGGGCTTGGTGCCATTTATTTCTTTTGAACCAATAGTTCAACAAAGGTAGGATGTGTCTTTAGTCTGCTTGAAATTTCATATTTTTTTAGACTAAAATATATCTTAGTTACTAAGGTTGATAAATTGTAGTGGAATTCTATGGTATTAATGCAGTAATTTATGATTTTTTAGTTATTCAAATGTGTATATAACACCTAAAAAAATAATTTTTGTTTCATATCCTCCACGTGCAAATTTATTAAAAGGTTTAGCAATCTATGTCAAGCAGCAACCAAGTACAAAGGCCGTAACTAGAAGAGATAATTGTTTGCTTTACTTCTTTTTTTTACTGTTCTATGTTTTAAAAAAAAATAGGTTTAACAACTTATTTTAAAATAGCAATAATCTATATACATATATAATGTATAATAATTGAAACATGACTGTATTTTACAAAATACTAGTCTACTAAAACACAGCCAAGACAAGTTAATTTGTACAGACCAAAGGTCAGTTTTATGTTATTTGATGTGGTAACATTAATGCACATGAGTCGCATCATTGTAACTTCTGTATTGTTAGCCAGGCACGGGTGAATGGTCGATATTAAAAAAATAATAAATATATATATAAATGTATAATGATATGAGATTTAAGCTACTTAGTCTAAACATTTATGTTTTTGTGTTCATTCTAGAATGAAAGAGGCATAATTTATGTTTATTTCCTAATTTTTTATGGTGGTTACGAGATCGGTCAAATCTACCGAACCCATACAGAGATGAATTACTGAAAATAACAGATAAAATATAAAGTTTTTCTTAAGAAATGTTTAACGTTTGATTACTATCTGGACATTATAAAGATTTTGCATGTGTAATTTGAAAATTTTCTGATGCATAAACGTATTTTTCATCTTAAAATGAATATTACTTTGCATGATAGATAAGCAACATGTGAAAACAAATAAAAGACATGAGCAAAAATTGCTTTATGAACCTTAAGACACAATAAAAAAAAATTGCTATTTTGTGTATGAAAGCATTGTAATGGTTATTGATAATCTGTCAAAATTTAGCATTTGCTTACTAATTTAAAAGTTATAGCATGAAAACTATAACAAGCACTAAATGGTTACGAGGTCAGAAAACTTGTAAAGTGATTGACAAAAATCAAAAGGCCATATCCTTCTCAGAAACACAAGAATAAAATTGAAGGTTTTTCTGAAGACAGTTTGAAGTAAAACTGCTACCAAAACATGTTCTTCTCAATGTTAATGAAAACTTCACAGTCCTCGAAATTAATGACAGCATGCAGCAAAGCCTTGGCATTTTGTGATAAATGTCAAGTACAACAGCAAAACAAATGCCCATGTAAGCAAAAAAAAACTCATAAATTTTTTCACCTCAACTTAATATGTAACATATAAATTGTCTCTTTTTTAAACAATCATGTCAGTCTGTTTTGCATGATTTTTCCAAATATATGTACATTGTTTGAGAAAAGACCAAGAAAAAAAACATAGGAAGGTAACATTACAAATCTAGTCTCAACTTCTAAGTTTTAATAATAGATATTTTGTTTTTGTAGACTTTACCTTGTAGTAGTTTAATTAATAGAACATTTGTTTTAATAAAAATGTGATTCATTACCAAAACTAATATGCAATCTGTCAAACTATGTGTAGTTTTGTTTTGGATTATTGTGTATATTATTATCATAGGGGATAGTGAAGTTTATTGCTGTATATTTACAATAGTACATATTTGTACAGAGTTAACAGACAAAATAAGTTCACTTTATGTTATCTGAGATGTAAAGAATATCAATGTTTGAAAACAAAGTTGTTAGAAGTTTTTTACTGTATTTTGCAAATATTAAACCATATAAGTTTTCATCTTTTTTCTTTTTTACGAGTATCATTTGATTTTGACTTTCTTTGAAAGTTGAATATTGTGTGGGCAGGATGTGAAAAGATTGTCTCGGTTTAACTTGAAAAGCTGCCTATAATTTTATAGTTCCACCAAAAATATCTAATCAGTATAAAAACCTAATGTAAGTTTTTCATTGCTTACCTTAGTGCCCTGCTCATGTTTTAAGTGCATCTTTAAGATGAAGAGTCATTTTATAAAATGGCAACATTGGGTGTGGTGTTGTCTTGATTAATGCAGTTATAGTGGCTTTTTTTTCTTTCCTCTTGCCATAGACATGATGTCCTAATTTCAAGAACTTATTCATCAGTTTTAAATGTTTATTTTAAGTTAATTCTGGAAATCTTATAGTAAATGTAACTTGGCTCATTCACACAGTTATGTTTCTGCTTTAGTGCCATCAAAGATTCCTTGCATCATTATAAAAAAAAATTAAATTCAAAATATTTTATATGAAATGCAAGCATCAACCTTATATATTTAGTATAAGTATTTGTTATCCACTCTTTGATACAAAGATTTGAACATGTTAATCTTTTTTTATAGACCTGCAAATGGTGAACCTGGAGAATCCAGTGATTCTACTTTACCTGAGCCTTCAAATGGAGAAGCTGAAACAGTCCATATGTATGGCTGCTGTTTTATTTTTTAACAAATAATAAAGAGAAATATTGTGTTATATGCACACCTTTTTTCTTAAACAAAATTGAAATGTATTGAAAAATATCATAGTTTGAACAGTGATACTCAACTGAACAGTGAAGATTTTGGGGCATATGAATGAATTATATAGCTCTGGAATCCTAATGACTGGAACAGTCAACTTTTAGTGTACAGGCTATAAATTTTAGGTCCCAAAGTAATTGTAAATTGTATACCTCTTTCTATTTAAATTAAAGTTACTTATTTGTCATTTATATTTTTGTCAGCAACTCTTTCTACAGATTGCAATTAAATTTTGTTAAACTCCAATGAAAATGGTCCATAGCAGTGAATATGGAACCTTCCAATTGAGGAAACTGAATAAACCCATTTTGTCTATCTGTAAAAATTTGATTTTTTCCAGTTTAAGCGTGATAACATTTGTTAAATCAGCCAGTTTTGCCATGCAAGTTACCCCAAACTTTAATTTTCTTTCTTTTCATATTAGATATGCATATCTTTTTAAAAAGAAAAATGTTGATGCAAACAGTTGTGCTTAATACATTTCCTGCTTGATTTTTTTTTAATTTCACTGGCTTTTTTTAAGAAGTTGAAGCAAAATTCAAAATATTAAATGAGCAGATTCTCAATGATGATGTATCTTTCATTAATATTCCTCCTGCATTATTGTGTGATCCAATAAATAGCAGACAAATACATGTCTGCAGGTCTTAAATTTGTCTTTAGCTTTTGGTTTTAAAAAGTTCTTAAATTTAGTTAGCTGATAGTGCTAGGAACCCTGGAAATGCACTAAATCTGTATTTTGCATAACAGGTCAAAATGACCCAGAAGTTTCAGAACTCTTTTTGATGTTGCCATATTTGGTCACTTGGCATAACAAGCTGTATAGGTTGTAATATCCTACCACATACATACACTCCAAAATATATATTTTTTTGGATAGACTCAAATTTGTGTATATTTTCTTAGAGCTAGTTGAATATGTAGTACTTATGGAAAGGTTGTGGTGACCATTGCCATGATTAGTATCCTTTAGAATCACTAAAGTTAGTTGCTTTTTTTATTACTATCATTACTAGGTACTAATTAGTTTGAATCCTATGATTTGGCTACTGTATTGCTTCTGTCTTCACAGAAGTCCTAAGAAAAGCTGTATTTGGTGGTAGGTTTATATGCCTAACCAACTTACTAGATATAATCTGAGTGAATAAAGAATACAACTATGAGCAACATTATATAAGCTTAATTTGATTGCATGCTTAAATTGAAATTACATCTCTAAATTAACCATGTGACTCCTTTAAATCCTTTTTTGCGCATGTCACAAAGTGTTACTGAGTTACATTCAAAATTTAATTAAACCACGTTACTATCAATGTATTTTAAGTACAATATAATTCAAAAACTTATATTATTTAAGTTTTATTTCTTTATTTCAAAAGAAACTGATAAAACAATAATTAAAAACTTCACATTTGCTCTCTCTTGATGTGCAAATGGCTATACAGATGAATGTTAGACTTCATATACAAGAAATGACTATGGTTAAAAATATTTTTCTTGCTGGCAATAAACTAGATTTACATACAGTTCGCTTACTAGTAACTTAATACACATTCCTAGAATTGGCCTCAAAAGGAAACGATTGTAAAAATTCTTGAGTTCGAGTTATGCCATATCCAAGCTAATAGAAGCTGTGTTGCTAATTGACAGTTTTAAGTTGAATTACATGCTTATAACCAATAGAAAGGGTCAATGCACCCTCTATCCTGGTACTGTATATAAGCACCTCATTCAGATAATGTTAACACTTTTTCTCAACAAAGTGATCACTAACTAGTTTCTCTGTACTACGATCATTGGAGATTCTTTGAGCATTCTTCGTGTTACCTAGTTGATTTTCTTTCATTTTTTAATTCTGTTTGGTAAGCCAATATATGGCATGAATTACTGGATGTGTGGTAAATCTTACTCATGGATCCATGGGCACTACAGTTCCTTGAGTCAGGATTAGTCATTCAGTTCACATCTTCACCTTCATTATCCACCCAACCTGTAATGTTTCTGTCTTCCACAGATCCTCAGATTTCGGAACTTAGTTATAGGGCTATCAGAATTTGGTTGATCTGCAGGTAGAGGGAGAGTCATGCCAGTTCTTCCACTGTTTTACTCTCATTGGTTTGTTGGGCCCAAGAAGACAGGATACTGGTGTCCAGTCATCGATCTTTCTTGTCTATATCAATTTGTCAATTCTCCAAGGTTCACAAGTGACTCATTCCTCACTTTGAGTTGGCATTTTTTACTAGGATTGTGGATGTCCAAGTTTGGTGTCATTGGTTCCTATCTGCACATCACCATAGTGGTGGCATTTTGCCACTATGAGCATTTTTGTGCACAAAGCTCAGGTACTGCAGTTCAGGATTCTTACCTTTGGACTAGCATCGGCACCATATGGGTTCTGCTGAATCGTAACAAGATATGGGTTCCTCTGCCATTGCCTTGTCCAGAAGTTCATCTCTTCACGAATGCTTCACTTCAGGGATGGGTTGCATATCTCAATGGTCAGGAATTCCAGGGTCTATGCACGGATGATGAGGCTTCCCTACACAATGTTTTAGAACTTCTTGCTCTACAAAAGGCAATGTCTCATGGTCTGGGCTTCTTGAGGGAAAAATTGTCAGGCTTCCTCTCCAGCAGTGTTGTCTTGCATTTCCTGTTAAGGGGCACTTACTTCAGGGCTCTTTATTTTCGAACCTTGGATCTCCTTTCTCGGGACCACTCCTATCATATCACCCAACTAGCTTGCCATGTTCCACAGGTGATAACTTCAGTGGCAGATCAATTGTCTCAACCCAAACAGATTCTCCCAACAGAATAGATGCTACATCATGAGGTTTTTCTGTTGGATTGACTCTCACTTTGAAACAATGGTGATTGGTGGGTTTGACACTCTTTGGAACACTCAACTACTAGTAATTTGGTTTTCAGTACCTTACTCTCGGGCTTTGGCAATAGATGCATTCTGTCAGGACAGGATGGGATTACAACTCTAGGCCTTTCCTCAATTCATATGTTACCCAAGGCGCAAACTATGATTTGTTCCAACCCATGGTCAGGTCCTGCCTGTAGCACAGGATTGGCAGCTAAACACTGGTTTCTGCTTCTGTTGTACCTTCAGGAGTGCCCAACTTTTCCGCTTTCTCTTTGGCCATGATCTGGAATTGTACACCTAGCTAACCAGAAGCTCAAACTTCAGGCATAGAAGTTATGCAGTCCTTCGCATGACATCGGGTTTAATTTCTAAGGTTGCCTCATATCTGTCTCAGTCTTTGCTTAGTCCCGTGATGAACATTTATCATTGGAAATGGCACACATATTAGCAATGGTGTATTGAGAGGAGGTTGAACCCAATTCGATTAGAAGTACCAATCATAACTTGTTTTTTAACCTGGCTCTTTGGCATGGGTTTTATTTTTTCCACAATCACCCTTTATAAGGAGCCTTATCAACTACCTTTTGAAGCTTCTTCACATCATTTTGAGGCATTTGTCCCAAGTGACCATTTCAGTTATCTCAATGGTATATTAAGGTGGCATTGCATGCCCTTTCTCAAAACTCGTTTGAGACCTTAGTCTCATTTGCCGTATATCACCTTTCCCTGAAGGTTTATTTTTCAATGCTACTGACCTACAGGCATCTCCAGTTGGAGTGGTTTGCACTGATTGTGCACAAGACTGGTTCTTCTTTCCTAAGACACTGGTAGCTAAGAAATGGAGTAATTCATTTTCACCAATCCATCTGATCATTATTTCTCACTTCCATGACCTATCAGATCTCGATCTTTTGGTATGGTATGTCCAGTGAGGATCTTGAAGGTTTTGTTGCCTGCATGGGTACATGATTCCAGTGGCTTAGAATGCATCACTCTATGGCTACAGGTTGAGATCTACTATTAAGTATTTATATATATATTGCAATACTGTTATCAGTCATGGTTGTCAACTTATTGTCATAACAGATAACATCTGTGGTAATTGCACCCAAGTAATTTAAAGAAAAATAATGTTATTACTAATTTAAAGAAGGCTAGTCTAGATGTCTGGTTTGAAAAAATAAAGATAGTCTTAAAATAACCAGAATAATTATTTTTGGATTATTCAAAATAACATTTCAGTTTTGAAATGTTTAATTATTTTAAATTCTTCAAAAACTGCCAGTTCTATTTTTTCACATGACTTTACTACATTGTATACTAAAATAGACCTAAAAGATTTAATCAGGGTTTTCAATAATTTGTTTGATAACTTTTTAAATAATGAAATAACTATACCCAAATTAAAATTTACTAGAATTCATTGTAAAAATATACTCTATTTCTGTATTTATAAAAGTTATATTGTAATTAACGAAAAAGTATATAAGGAAATGGGGGATATTCCAATGGGAATGAACTTCTCTTCAAATATGGCCAACCTGTATCTGTTCTTTTATGAAGCAGACTTTTAATCCCAACTTATACATTTACACTTTCCGTTGTATACATGATTTAATATCTATAGATAAAATGTATTTTACACCAAACCTAATATATCCAACAGAACTTACAATAGAAAGAAATAATAATAATGAGGTCCATGCTAATTATTTAGATTTGGACATTACTTTTATAGAAGGTACAGTACAGTTGACTGGTCTACCCACACCTAATAGTGTTATTCCATGTATCGTGCTAAAAGGTGTTATTATATCTCAATTAAAATGGTTCTTAGTAGTCTGTAATAACTATAATTTATTTTATGGATAATGTTTTATTATTAAAAAATAAATTTAAAGGTAACAGCTATAAAGACGGGTAATTAAAGAAGCACCTAACTTTATTTTTAATAAATACAAAAATAATTTAGAAACTAAACTGTTGATTAAGGAAAATATCTTATAAATAAAATAGAGAGGGAGTTAGTTACTAGTTTATAAGTAGCTGATAATAATGTTTCTAGTAATTTTATTCAGTATAACTGGGACGGATAGACTGACTTCAAGTAGCCGAGCTTGCCTTGGCATTCCCGTGTTATACTTGAATAAATCTTCAGGAGAAAGGGAGGAGGTTGGGAGTTAGAAATATATATAAGAACTTTTAAGGTAGGGTGTATAGATCTTTTTAGTTCTATTCAATATTTTATAGTTCTATTTGATATCTTTTTGTAAGGATGGAGGTTGGGAGTTTAATTAGTAGAAATACTAGGTTGGCTTTATTTCAGTTCATTTCTACTTTAAGAAATTTAAGGGTAACTGCCTTCCCACAACTGACTATAGACAGTGAAAGGCAGTAGAAGCTGAGACATTGTGGGTGTAAGCACTCATCTTCGTACCCTTATTTGATTGATTTTTTTTATGATTTCCCATGATGGCTGACAAGATTGACATTGGTGTTTCGATTTTATCTGATAGATTATCCGTTATAACGATAAGTTAACAACCAGGACTGATAACGGTATTGTGATATTTAATTCTTTATTGTATTATAGTGCTGATTTAATCACCTATTAACAATTAATGTAATCAATAGTTTATAAGCTGTTTATTTATATATATATATATATATATATATATATTACGATCTAATTGCCCTAGCCACCAACGTGGGATATAGGGACCATTGTCCTATAATTCCAAACCCGAGCAGTAGAACCTCGTCTATCTGGTTGTGGCTTGGCCAATAGTGATGATAAATCATGTAAAATTCCACCCACAGTACGTGAATTAAGTTCCAGGAGAAGAGTGTATCTGTTCTAGATGTAGACAATTCCCCCACTAATGTGCCAATCTTCTGTTAACACACCCATGATCTATACAGATGCTTTCTGTATGGATAAGGCCCTCACCGGCCCCTCCACCTTATCAATGTGGGATTCTAGCTGTCGTATGAGAGGAGGTATGTTTTGGAAGTTACCAATTTCTTGAATCAAAAATGTATTTCCCATAATACCTACTTCCTCTCACATTTTCCCACCCTTCCTCCCCACTATGATCAGGTGTTAGAGACTGCAGATTGAATCAGTCTCAAAAAAAGTGATTACATTATCTGAATGAGGTACTTATATACAGTACCAGGATAGAGGGTGCATTGATGTAGGTAGAGAGTGTCATGAGACAAATATCACCAAGGGAAATTAAGTGGGGTATAAAAGACTGGAGCAAGCAAAAAAAAATCAGACCAACGCTTAGGTGGGCAAAGGAAGAAACCCTGGCAGACATGTAATAGATGTAGTGTGAGAGGAGGTAAGTATTATTGGAAACGAATTTTTGATTTAAGAAAATGTTAACTCTTGATGGTCAGTTTTACCCTAAGTCCTTTTAGAACTGAGTTTTGCTGTCCACATTCATGGGAGAAGATGAGATGGTTTTCTGTTTCAGCTAATTGAAAGTTATGTCTGTCTAAATCTCTGCTGAATTAGTACTATTCACTTTGTTTTTTCATAAAGTCCATATGTAAATAATATTCTAATATATATGTTACTCAATTTAGTACTTCAGTAAAGAAAAATACCAGAACCAGAAATGCAAAAGAGAAATTGGTTTATAATCCTTCTGAACATGAGCATGGACTTCTTCCACCACCAATTCACGTGGGGCGATTCTTGCGACATCGGCTTAGTGAGTTTCTTTTGCCATATGACATGTGGTGGCTATACAAACATAACAAAGTAAGTTTTTTACTTTTTTTAAGTTATAGTTGTTATAAATATTTCCTTGCATATGGAAAGGCAAATATGCCCAGTAAAATAACCTTAATTTTTCTAACAGTCATTACAACTATCAATAAAGCAACCCACTCTGTAATGTTACACTTTTATCTGTATATTTTGACATCTTAAACACAGAAGGCTACTTTCGTTACATACAAATCATGATCTTGAAAGATTCAATACCTGTACACGGTTGCACTTCAACTGAATGTTTTGCATATTAAAACCAATTTTTGTGGTGTTCTTAAGGGTATGTAAAAACTTGATAAATATTTTGCAGATCACTTTTTCAGTAACACTAGATTAAAAATTTCCTTTGCAAAAAGAAATATATTACTGCATAAAAAACTTATTGTTATAAAGTCTGAAATCAAACTTTTATACCTGGTAATGATAAAGATTGTAAGCTTCATGCAGAGTATTTCTGCCTGAAGAAGAATGCTTAATCTTTTTATCACAACATAATGTTTAGGGACAACAAAGCTTTCTCTTAATCACACTTAAATTTACTGCCACCACATCATCCGAAGGCAACCCATTCCAAAGGCCAATCACCATATTAAAAAAATAAAACTATATTGAGTACAGAATATATATTTTAAACTTTATACTGTTACTTAAATTCTTTCTGGAACATATCATTGTCCAATAAAAATATAATAATTTTCATTCTTATGCATACTTAAAGTGGATTATGCATAATTAAAAAACTGGAAGCTACTCACAAATAGATTTCAGGCAGAAAGAAACATAACGTTAGTCATAGTTGTACTTTTAACTGGATGTATGTGTTAGTATATTTATGAATAACATTAAAATTGGATTTGTGCAAAGGTTAGTAAAACTAAAACATGCCACAATGTTAAAATGTAATGTACAACAAAACTTTGATAAAAATATTGATCGGTGTAATGTAAAATAATAAGTTACTTGAAATTACAACTAAATCAATTAATGTCACAAAATAATCAACTAATTGAATTATCGTGTCGAGTTATTATTATTTTTGATTATATCAACTATCCAAGTAATTGAATCATAGTTGTTGTGATTTCTCATTATTATTTCCAATTAAATCAAGATTGTCCAGCATAATAGATTGGCATTTCTTATTGTTAATATTTTTGATAATTTCAACTATCCAGCTCTCATCTGTACAGACAACATGAATCAGTTCATCACAATGTGACTTAACTCACATAAATTAACTGCTTAGATTTTTGTTTGTCAGTTGGATTAATACTGTCAAGTTTACATATAGATGGTTCACTTGTAATTATCATTCATTATGAATATAAGTCAGTTGAACAACAGGAATGAGAAACTATGTGATTGTAGACACTTTATGGTGATATTATCTTAAATAAAACTCTAACAAGAAATTGGAAGTATTTTTTTCATCAGCAAATGTAACTTTTATGTAGTGTTAAATTTTCAAGGTACAGTGTTATTTTTACACATAAACAGTAGAACATATTTTTATTAACTGTTAAATTTTCACTCCCTAGTTAAAGGTAATGTGACAGTGATTAATCTTTGAAAATGACAAGAAAAACTAACTTTTCTTTAATATTTGTCTAGTGATAAAGATCTATTCATATTATGTAAACTATAGACTTACTTAGTGATCCAACTTTAATTTAATATTTGTCTAATGATGAAGATCTATTCATATTATGTAAACTATAGACTTACTTAGTGATCCAACTTTAATTTAATATTACATCTTTCAGAATAAAATACATAGTTCTACTAATAATGCTTGGAGACGGCTTGAATGGGTGATGAAGAAAAATTTTAATATAAGTTTAACATAACATATTAAAGTTTTTCTTCATCACCCATTCAAGCCGTCTCCAAGTCGATTCCTCGTCATCGAATAGTTCTACTCACAAAATTAAAGACCATTAAAGGATTTTCAAAAGTTAATAAAATATGATTTAACCTAGGTTTATTTTATATGGAGTTGTTTGTTAAAGCAATAATACTAGCTAAGTAAGTAATCTGTGTTATGCATTTACATGCTGATTAGAAAATGCTGTCTTTTTTATAATAATGTTGAACTTTTCAACCACTTATTTTTTAAATAAATTTTCATGCAGATTAAAGTTTTGAAGTAGTTTATCGGCTTCAGCTATTTTCCACAATATTGTCTTCAGTCTTTTGGCTTTAAAGTTTACTGTCAACTGAATTTTGGAATTATATTTCAGCTCCTTTACCAGAATGATCTTTCTAACAACTTCAAGAAAATTAAAACAAGTAAGTTTGAATAGTGGCTTGTCTTTGGATTAAATAGCATTTAGTTTGTATTGTCAAAAGAACCTACACACCTCCTAATCAAATAACATAATCTATGTGTCATACTCTGAAAAGAAACTTAATGAGCAAAGGTAAAGATGTGCAATAAATATATAAGTGTTTAATAATGTGAAAGGTGGAAAATCAGTGTAAAAAACAAGTGGTAATGCTTTCTTGTATATGATCTCCTACTTATGAGACCTATTAACTCTCTCAACACAGGGTTGGTCGACTTAACCGACCACATGACCTCTTTGTACTTGTTTATAGTCTTTATAGATTTAATACTTCTAACTTTCAGTATAGTGTGTAAATCTTCACAAAATTTGGCAGTCTTTCAGTTAACATTATAAGCCTTTCACATCCAAAAAATCTCATTTTTAAGTAAAGTATTTTTAATAAACTAAAATAAAGATTTGTCCATGAATGTATTGAGTATTTGTTTTGAATAATCAGTGTGCAAAGTAATTTTCATGTGAAGATTAAAATACTTTTCCATATCTCAAAAATCTCAAATTTCCTTTGTGTAATCCCTAAAACCTCCTAAATGTATTTCAAACTTTTTTTCTAGTAAAACTTTATATTTCATCTGTTATTTTTTCTACACTAACTCAAATGGGAATTGGTCAATCTGACCGAACTCGTAACCACAAAAAAAAAGAAACCAAAATAAATCTAAATTACCCTTTTTTTCTTTCTAGAATTACTTCAAATTGTAACATTAAACTAAATTAGTTTATCCTAAGTAGCTTTAAGCTTATAACAGTATACATCTATTTATAATGGTTTTTTTCTTAAATTATTAAGAAATTAATAATTTAAATTAAATTATTAAATTATTATTATTGTTATTATTATTATTGCTCTTTGAACTGTGTCTAACTGCTATCCGGATAATGATAAATTGTAAATCACTTGGGACATGTGCGGCTCACATTATGCTATGGAATCACATTATCCACGTGCTGCTTATGCGCGTGCCTCATGAAACTTTTTATTACATAATTATTATTAATTTTACCTAATCTAATCTTAACTAATCTAAAAAGATCCCTATTTTTACATTTTAGTTACTTTTATAATAATAAATAAAGAATAAACATGAAAAACAAGAAATAAAGTACTTACCTAATCTTTTTTCTTATTGTCAATTATATTTAAGCCTACATATTTTATACTAGTAGTAGTAGTGCATTAAATAATGCACCAAAGAACATAGACTGATAACATGTAAAAAGTTGACAAAATTGTACAACAAGAGCTGTTACAAATTCATCCAAGCTAGTCATTAACTTTCCCCATGGGAATGAAGCTTGTACTCTGAGTGAAATTGACACTTATCTGCTCAGAACACAACGTCTCACAATACGTCATTTGATAGATG
>NW_013667149.1:155362-166651 GCF_000517525.1 Limulus polyphemus
CCCCATGGGAATGAAGCTTGTACTCTGAGTGAAATTGACACTTATCTGCTCAGAACACAACGTTTCACAATACGTCATTTGATAGATGAAAACCTTGACTTTCTATTATTTATAGGTAATGTATAATTAAACATAAAAGAGAACTATCAACAATATCTGAAAGATAGGATATGACAGAAAGGGTGTGATTTTCTATTTATACCTCTGTAACCAAACAAAATTGAAGACTATAAAAACATGGTTTGTTTGAACAGTGACGATTTTATAGAGAGTAATTTAGATTTAATTTTGTACTTTTTTAAGGGGTAGTGAATAAAATAGAGAAGATATGTCACAAGTTTCATACTAGGAGAAGTTCAGGATTTTTTAAATATTTCTGTATACAATTAAGAACTTAAAACTTATATACTATTAAAATATGGATTATTAGCTAAATGTTTATGCCATATTAATTGGTATAACATAAACAAAAAGTAGTTTAATAAAATTTTGAATGTAAGACATTAAAACTTTTTTTATGCATAGTAAAGGATACTCAGGGCAAAAAGGTTAATGATATCAAAAATATGTTAGAACAAAAATCTATTTTTTATAGAAAAAATACTAAAAATTATACTTACAACAAATTCATATTGATTTTACTGCTTCTAATTTTGATTTGTGCAGGGACCACCATTGAAGTTTGATCAGTATGTTTTCTGTAAATACAAGCACTTTGAAACTTAGTATATACAAACCTTGAAAATATTTTGCTTGAAATATCTAGCTTAGTTTAAAAACTCATCAGTACTAAAATTTTGTGATAATTTTTATGAAATAATGAGAGTAACTTCATTCTATTTGTGAAATGATTTCCAAATGTAATATTAGAGGTAGTTGAACAAATCAATCATAATTGTATTTTATTATCTATAAAGGATTTTGATAAGCTGTTATGATGTAAGCTGCATTCTGCCTTTTGAGCATGAACCTATTTGTGAAGCATCTGCTTGTGTAAATGATCATGGATATTATGAAATCCTAAAAAACACATTCCAAGAACCATTCAGAGTTTGTTTTTTTTTGCCCAATAGGGCAGTGTGTTTTTCATCAGGACAATGCCCCCTATCACAAAGCATGTATAAATTATGCATGGTTTCAAATTAACACTACTGGAATCTTGGAATCGTTCACTTATAGCCCTGATCTTAAACCTGTGGAATATCTTTGGGACCATCTTGATAGATTAAGTTGAAATGTTAGAGCACAGCCTACCAGACATCATCAACTGGTGGAAACTTCACCTTGAAGAATAGCAGCATTTATTCAGTATCAGACAAATCATATTTTGCATTATGACAATGACCACAAAGACCCCCCATCACCATTTATGGCTGTATGTTCATATCCTTTTGCCAATGTCTAGAACAGCAGTATTATTTTTTGTGATGATTACATTTTACTTATATTTATGGTTTTCTGTATCACCAAATTTCAACCTATATATATATATATAAGTGTCATTCATTTAGATTTATGGGTAAAATGGAGGTTTAAACCACACATTTTTTATACAAATTATGAATAATATAGTCAGAACACTTCATCCTCTACATATATTATAACCACTTGAAATGGAAAAAGGGATTATTATTGTAATTTAATTATATGATTATTCAATTTGAATTTATTTTTTATAGAGAACTTTGTTTTTATGAAACACAAGATCAGATGATATTTTTCATCATACAATATTTATATAGGTCAGTGATATATTTAAAAGATAATCCCTCTTGTTAGTGAATATATGGCTGGATTACTGGTTGAATAATGTTTCTGATTGTCTTGTGCACATGTATCAGAGAATTACATAAAAATAACTATTTAATGTCTCAGTGAGTGAATATTTTTATTAAATTCAGCTTATATAAGATTTTATAATGCAAACCTTAAATTCATTAATAATTTATTATATTTCTTTTTACTACCCAAAAATCACATTTAAAGTTTGTGTTTACTTTATATGTTTAATTCGTATGTATGAAATGGGTCTTTATCCTACTGAATATAGGGAGCGAAACCCTATAATTATATACAGGTTTCTTTATCACTATGAAACCCAGGTGTTTTGATCAATGCACCTGTTAAATAGTGTTTGTTTTGTTACATTGCAAAAAAAAAGAAAAAGAAACAGTAGATGAAATAGTTAGAAACATTAGAATTACTTTCTACAAATTATGCAGCTTTTGCAAGTAAAATATCTCATTTTTATATATGATATTTGATTTAATTCACAGCTTTGAATTTTCCAAATGATCTCAGTGTGATGTTTTTGAGAAATAAATAAAATGCTTACCTTTGTTGTAGATTTTAGTTACTGATTTTTATGTTTTTCTATGTTCTTTTAAGATTTTCCTATAAAATTTCTATTTTATAAAACTAAATTTTATCTTTGTTTGATTTACAATAGAAATAATTTTATCCCATACTAAAATCATAATCAAGTTTACTTTTTTTTTTCAAATGTTAATCAGAAGATTTTGTTTAACATGGGTAATAAGTTTTAAACCTGTATTATTTTATTTCTATTTTTTTGACAATTTTCTCAACCCATACAAGCAGTTACTTAGGCCAATATGGTCTTACAGAGTGTTTTTTGATGGAACGAAACTTGATATTGTTGAATGGAAAGTGATTTATCTAAGCCTACCTCATCGTTTTCCAAAAAAAAAATTTTTTTTCTATTATACTTCAACTTCAAAATTCAAGTGAAATATAAAATGACGAAAAGAACTTTAAAAAGAAAGAAACTGGTAATGTAATTGTAATGGAATGTGTTCACAAACACCTTTTCTTTTAGCAACCTATCACCAAGGCAAGCTTTTATTATTTTGTTCCAGTCACTACACAAATTGCTGCTGAAATATTAGGTCATTAAGAAATTAATGTTGCTTTTTTTTTTAAGATGGAAAAACCCAAACAACTTATATATCAAAACAAAACATTTATTAAATGAAATAGTCTCCATTCTTATCGACGATACTTTTCCATCTTACAGTCAGGTTGTTAATGCCCTGATTAAAGAAATCACTTGGCTTTGAAGCAGAAAACATGTCAATGTCCTCTTTATCACCTTCCACATTTGCATACATTTTCTCATTTAGATGGTGTTGCAGCAAATGAAAAATATGTTAATCTGATGCTGCCATATATGAAGAATATGGTGGGTTGGGGAAAACTTCTCAACCGAACTCCATAATCTTGTGTGGGCCACTTGTGGTCGTGCATTGTCATGGAGAAGAAGAACACCTTTCCATTTGATGAGTAAAGGGCGTTTCTGATGAAGGACTTGATTTAAACATTCCAGTTGCTGACTATAGATCTCTGCATTAACAGTTTGCTGTGGATTGAGGAGTTTGAAATGAATTACTCCTTTGATGTCCCATCAAATGCAAAGCATCACTTTCTGCGGATGGAGTCCAGGTTTTTGGGTCAGAAGTGGTTTTTGTCTAGGACTGAGTCATTGTTTTTGGCATTTAATAATGTCATAGAGAGTCCATTTTTCATCACCAGTGATGATTTTGTCCAAATGTGGTTCAATTACGCACCAGAAGAAACGAAGCAACGTTCACACATTGGAAACTTTAAAAAAGTTAACTTGAATCATACCATCATTGTAAAGATGAAACACTATTATGGCTAATGTAGAGAAATTAAAACTTTGTTATTTGTTGAAACAATAATACTCTACTATCTGAATACACTTTCTAGTGTTATTATTATTCATTCCCTAATGGTTTGAAACTTTGTAAGATAATGTTTTAGCTATCAAAAGTTTTATTATACAACATAAGTTGAAGCTATTCTAATTTTTATGTAGTTTGACTTTAAACTTAGGTTAGGAAAATGCATTAATTAATTAGTCAAAATAAAGTTGATTAATGAGTCTGTCAATTAATTGATTAGCAAATATCACTAATCACCCAACTCAACTTATGGACTTTTAGACTAATTCAGATAGTTACAGTAAGTGAAACTTTGTTTCAAATGAACAATCAACTGTTGTCTTACTCTCTCCTCTGTCCATTTGTCAGAGTTTGGATGCTTTCAACTTAAAAACAAAATGTTTACATTCATAGGTAACATTGTATAATTGGCCATTTAGTTTTTTAGTGGAGTTGATTACAAATACAATAACAAGGCACAAGCCTAATGATAGAAGGAAACACTTGTATGTGCAAAGTGTTTTGGAAGTTTCCAGTCAAGATGTGACTTACAAGTATGAAGATAACGTGCATCATTTTGAACATTTGTATTTTTAAAGGAAATGAGTTTATATTAAACTGTATTTTCTCTCAAAATAATTATTGCAAACTTGTGTGACTGATGTTAAATATAATATTTGAAAGTTCTGTGTGCTCTTCATATCTGAACAAAAAAAAAAGAATTATTGAAATTAAATATTAAAACCTGTTTAAATGTTTGTTTGTTACAGATGTATGTGTTGATGTGAAGCCTGTGTCTAGGTATGAAGCTACCAGCTGTAATTGTATAAGACCCAAAGATTTTATTGAAAAAGGATGTGGTACTGATTGTTTGAATAGGTTGGTTGATTTTTTTCCCTCTAAATCTATCATCAGAAATTAATAAGCCTAAGAGTTGAGTTTAATAACCAAGTACTTCAGAATTTTGCTAAATCAAATTCCATATACATAATATTTTTAAACTCAAAACTCCTGCTACTTCTACAACAAGAAATCTATTTAATAGTTCTAAAGATGGACTGGAACTCTCTTCTTTTCTTCAGCTGTATTTTCCAATCTCTGATTGGCTACTTTTAACACTTGTTAATAAGACAATATTATTAAAGGCAAATTAAAAGGAGGCTGCAGGACTAACAGACTGTAGCAATCACAAGGACTTGAAACCAGAATACTGTGGGATCAGTCATTTTTACTTCATGTGTTACCTTTATATTTTTTTGTTCTAATGTGGAGCCTAATCAGTCATCAGGTCAATGTGATCAAATTGTAGCTGTGTTTTATAGTAAAGTTAGAGATGTGGTTATGCAGAAAATTGAGGAGAGTGGAAACCTATAATTTGTGGTAAAAGTTGGTACCAAACTGAATGAACATGAAATATGAATTAATCAGCTTTGTGTGTTTCATGATAGAGGTAACCATAGTTTACTTTTTATTCTCTTGGTCTGTTGTTAGTTTTGGATATTTAAACATGAAATATTTCTTTAACTTTCTGAATTTTCCAGTCTATGGTTATTTCATTTAAATATGATGTTTCTTTAATTTTCTACTTTTCCCAACCCATGGCTTTGTTAGTGTGTGAAACAAAGTTTCACTGTCTCTGATGTTACCTGCTGGTGACTTAGGGGTTAGCTTGAGAGCTTATGACATTAAATTTCAAGATTTGATCCCTGCTGTGGGAACAGCACTATTAGACAATTTTGCAGCTTTGTACTAAACAACAAACAAACTTTGATTTTCAAAAGGTGGGGATGTGCTCAGCTGTCTCAGAAGTGCCACATTTCACATAAATTAAAATGCAGATACCTTCCTGCTTCACCATTTTTACCTTTTTCCATAGGAATGGAACAGTTTTTTGGGATCACTGAATGTGTTAAGTTTATCTTGATTAATGAAATGAAAAAATGTTTGTTAAAAAAAGTAGTTGCTCGTATTATCAAGCTCAAGAATGTTTGTCTTTTTTGTCACAAAATTAAGTAATTTTTGCTATAAGTTTTCTTAATAGACTCGGAAAATGTTAATAATAGTTTGGTGTAATCACATTCACATTTGATTTAACTTGAATATCTTCAAGCTGTTAAAATAGTATTGTCACATTCTGACTGACAATACATTTTTATTCTCATCAATAGTCAGATCATTAGAAGTAACTTATTTATAAATGTGTGTTATTTTCACTAAATGTCTCTCTCTATCTGATTTATAATTGTTGTTTCAAACATGATTTTAGCTAGTAGATAATTCTATAGATATAATTCAGCTATTATGCATTCTTTATAAAATGTATTGTTTTAACTTAAAGGATGATGTACGTTGAGTGTACCTCTCAACTTTGTCCATGCAAGGAACAGTGTTCTAATCAAAAAATCCAAAAACATGAGTGGAGTCCAGGATTAGAAAGGTTTATGACTCCTGACAGGGGTTGGGGAATACGTACCACTGAACCTATCAAAGCAGGTGAGAGTATCTTTGCTAGTACTAATGGTCTTTTGTGATTACAGTTCAAATTTTCAAATATTTTAATTAGAAGGAAATTACTTTTTATCTACTGATTATCTGTGATTTTCATATAATAAATTTATTTGGTATTAAAGGGAAAAATGGGTGTGGTTTTTAAACTAAAATATTAATTCAGTTCTTTTATAAACATCTCACATGGAAGATAAATAAAATATACATTTAAGTTTTCACAAACTGTAGTAAAGATGCAAAGATGAGTGCATAGATCCTACAACCCTTTCTTACCAATGGTATTGTAGGTAATGGACCTGGTGGCTCTTGTTTAATACACCAAGATCATTGTTGTGTCTCCCCCCTTTCTCTTTAGATGTTATTCCAAGTCCATCAATCATTCACATGTAATGTAAACTTTTCAGAAGGTGTCAGTTTTAGGCACCATGATTCCACCTTCTGCTCTTGCATCTCACCACACTTCATCTAAGTTTCATCACTATAATTAGAACTCTTTAGTTGTAGGTCATAGTGATGGTCAGCGACAAGATGATGATTGGATACACATATTGTTACCATAGATGGCAAATTACCCTCTGTATATTTCTTTGTAATTGATTTGTTAAAAAAAATCAATTTAATTACCAGATCTTTAAACTTGGAACTAGTTTTTCCAATTTCATATATACTCCTCAAACAATAGTAACCATCTAACAGGAATTATTTTACACGTAAAACAGTATGGTATTTAATAATACACTGAAAGGATCATAAGCTTTCTGTATACTAGCTATAACAAAACACAACTACAGTAGTTCAGTTTTCTCAGAGCGAGCACATAGAAAACTCCAATTATCCTTTTAATTTTTTCTTACCAATGTATTATGAATACGTAAACACACAATTTAAGAAAATGGAACTAGAATGCAAGTATTTTAAACAGTAATTAGCTGTTATCAAAACGAGATTATTATAGAGGTATTTTAATATTTGGGTTTTAAAATAGATCATTTAACATTTCACACATTTATACATTTTTTATTTTGTTAACTCCAAACACTAATTTTCATCTAACCTGAGACTGTATTGCAGGTAGTTTTATACTGGAATATGTTGGTGAAGTGGTGAGTGACAAGGAATTTCGCCACCGAATGGCAGAACGCTATTGTAATGATCAACATCATTACTGCCTCAACTTGGACAGTGGGATGGTCATTGATGGCTATCGAATGGGAGGAGAAGGAAGATTTGTCAACCATTCTTGTGAACCCAACTGTGAGATGCAAAAATGGTTTGTGTTTTATTCATACTGAGTATTTCTAAAATCTGCCATTATATATATATATATATATAATTAGTGTTTACAAATTTATCCAGCTTATGTTAAGGAAGAATGCAAAAATAGATGAGAATTTGTATTTGTTTAATAGTAGGCTGCTGTTCTGAGGTCAAAAGTAGGTATTGCTTTAACATAATGTATAACTTGGAAAATGTTTTTGCCTATAAAATTCTGCCTAATGTACGTGGGAGAAGTAAATTAAATTTCATGCTTTCACTGACATGGATACCCTAAGAGCTGGTGCACAGTTATATGTGTTTATAATACAGCACTAATCAAAAAGATTAACATTGTTGAAACTGCAACAGTACACAATATCTGCCCTGATTGAGGGACTATGAGATTTTGTGTTAAAGTGAAAATATTCAGAAAGATAGCTAAAGAAGAAGTTAACTATTGAATGATATGATATAGAAGCTTCTCATTGCATTTTTTTGTTTTAATTAAATCATATAAATCCATCTATGATGTCCTAAACTGGCTTAAAGTCATGTTTGGTCTTTTATATCTATCTAAAAATAGCATTTTAGATCTGTCTTTTGTCTTCCACAAGTCATTGCCCAAAAGTTCTTTTTTTTTTCAATACCAGAACTTGTCATTTGGACTGGATGATGAAAGACTAAAGGTTCTCTAAAATACTATTTAAATGTACAGTATAATACTTTCAAAGCTAAGGTTGAAATGTTCAAGACAAAGGATAGATCTCAAATACTATTTTTACACATTTCTGATTTTAAATCTGAATTTGTCTAATTTAAACAACAGCTTTAAGCAGCTTATGAAAAGCAAAAAACAATAAGTGAATATTACGTTATGTTAAAATGAGAAAACCAAAAATTTTAGTTACATTTATCACATCACTATAATTGTTAGGCATTAAATATGTAAAGTGTATGCAATGCTATAAGTTTGTTATTGTACAATAATACTTCTTCAGTTTTTAGATATAGACTTTTTCATAATTAACATTAAACAAGAAATCTAATTTAAAGGAAAAATATATAGATATTGAATATTAAGTTTGTGTCGTCTTGTTTTTTTAATCAACCATTTGCTCTGGATTACCAAATTCAGCAATATAGAGTCTCTTAACATGCCATATGACTGAACCCTAATCAGTACATTTATATGTGGGTTGTTTTGCCCTCAAACACTTTCAGAACAAATGCAATTTGTTGAATAAGCAAACTGGAGAGTAAACAGTAAATTTTCTGAGACTTAAGATCTTGATTTTATCTTGTTGGAGTTATTGGTGATATTCATAAATAAATCATACCAGTCTGTTGACTGTATAGGAAGTCAAAATATAATAACTCTTAGAAGCTAACATACATTGAATTTATGTAATTATTTAATTTCTAAAACATGTTTAATTTTACCATTAAACAAAATTAAAGCTGATTGGTAATACAGAAGAGCTGTTGTAACAGTACTTGAACTGATTTCACTCTTAGACTTAGATCAGTGTTAAACAGTAGATGTTACAGAAACTTTAAACTTGTAATTCTACCTTTACTTGCAAAGTTTTCCTTACTCTTTGTGTAACATTATTTATTCCTTTCTAAAAACTGTAATTGACTGAAGCTTATGTTAACTATACATTAGGGATGTAATTGGTAAGACAGTATGTTTACGCTTAAAGATTATGTCCTTTTTTCTAAGAATGCATGTTTTTTAAGAAGTATCTTAAGTTTGTGTAGATGATATATTTTTATTGGTGTTAGTTAAGGATGTGTATTAATCAAAAGTAGGTAAAAGTTCCTGATATAAATATATACACATACACACATTTGGTGTGTCTACCACTTGAGGTTTAATTTTGGAAATATTTTTTTCTTTGTTAAGATGTTATCTAGTGAAATGTGATTCCTCATGTTATGTGTATATTTTATGCCATTACAAGATGAATGAGTTCATGTAAATTCATATGTTAAGTTTTTTTAGAATATACAAATTTTATTTTTTATAGGTCTGTTAATGGAGTGTATAGGATAGGACTGTTTTCACTAAAAGACATTACGAGCAACACAGAGATCTGCTATGATTATAACTTCCACAACTTTAATCTTGAAACACAGGTAAAAAGATAAACAAAATTGAAATTTTTCATCAGCATAGGATATTTATAAGTTATTTCGATTTTTGAAATTAATGTTTTATGTAATATTTATAGTTTATGTTCAAGTTATTTCTTATTCAGTGGTTTTTGGAACATTCCTGCATTATATGGTTTCGAAAGTTACCATGTAAACACTATACAAGTTTAAATATAATATTGAATTAGTGCATTTTTATCTTTTTCAAATAAGCTACACTGAAATTAAGACTATTAGTAAAGCAGCCTCTGGAATGTGTTATTCTCATACAAAAGAAATCAGTACTACAGGTTAATTAGAACCTAATACAGTATAGTTTATATATTTGTTATTGTGTTAGTGTTTATGAAGTTTTATTAAAGGTTAGGTGTTTTAGATTTATTAAAAAATTTTTATTGAAAGCTATTTTCTTAAATAGTAACTCTTTATGTACTGGAGAGGATGTCCTGTTCTTTTATTTCTCATAATAAAAATACTTAACCAAATCAAACTGCATAACACTTGGTACCAACTTTCTAAATAGTATCTAGCTTTCATTTGTGAAATATCTGAAATTTTGTTGTGACACACAGTTTTACTTTTGTGATATTCATAATTATATTTCTTTTGATGTTTTGCCATTTGAAGCAGTAAACTTCCGACCATAAGTCAAACAAACACTGACAAATATGTACTTCCATTCATGGATTCACCTTCCAATAAAGATGACACAATTACTTTGTCAGGTGTGATAGCATGATGTTTTGATACAAATTTTGGTTAAGATCAACTTGTGTGTTATAATTATAGTTTATGTTTAAAAATAAGACATTTTTGTATGTGTGTGTGTGTGTTTGTTGTTTGAAGACAATTTAAAATTATCCAATTGAAAACAATGTGTCATCCAAATAGTTAGCTGTTGCAAACCATGGCTTTAACACTGTTAAACCATTGGTCTAACTATAATTGAGAAGTAACAGCTACTGTACTTCTCAATTTACAAAGTCTATTTTCACCAAATTTAGCAAGTTTTTAGTGAACATTAAAAGTCTTGTACACAAAAAATCAAAGTTTTTAATTAAAGATTTTTCTGTAAATATTCGAAGCTTTCACCTGGTGAATCTGAGTGAAAGATGATTTTTGTGTAATAACTATTTTCAACCATTCTGAAATAACCTCTTTAAAAAAACATCTTAAAATTAATAGTTATCCCTTGCATTTTCTTGAAGCCATAACATGAAAATTCCTGTCAAATAAAATAGATCCTGCTATGAAACTACATGCTTTTTCAAGTTATGTTGTAAATATTTGTATATACCTGTTTACCACTTTCAAGTTATAGTGACATCTCCGACAGTGGCATGCAAAATTCAAACAACTGACAAAAACCTCCTATTGGAAAGTAATGGGACATTCCATATTTCCAATTTCTCTGTTGTCATGCGCTCTTTCGGTGACCTCCCCAAACAATGAGCTAATACACAGTGAGCTACTAACAGGGAGCCACATGGCATATCATCCCAATAACTTAATATGGAACAAAGAGTTACTGTTATTAAAGACCATATATGAAATAGAAATCATTTAAGTGGTCTAGAAAAAAAAAAAAATATTACGTATTTTTTTTTTTTACTTTTCTTTCTTTCTTTCTATCGTAAATACTAAGTTTAACTAAATTAAAAAA
>NW_013667149.1:166661-188143 GCF_000517525.1 Limulus polyphemus
TGGGACATTCCATATTTCCAATTTCTCTGTTGTCATGCGCTCTTTCGGTGACCTCCCCAAACAATGAGCTAATACACAGTGAGCTACTAACAGGGAGCCACATGGCATATCATCCCAATAACTTAATATGGAACAAAGAGTTACTGTTATTAAAAACCATATATGAAAAAAAAATCATTTAAGGGGTCTGAAAAAAAAAAAAAAATATTCGATTTTTTTTTTTTCTTCTTCTTCTTCATGAAATACAAGTTTACAATAAAATAAATTGAGATATGTTGGTATCTTTAGTTTCCTTTCAATTTACGTAATGTTCACTATTTAATTCAGAGATTTTTCTGATTACTCCCACTATAGAGTACATTTCACAATGAGTATAGATTGGCCCCTAAAACTACTTGCGGTCCCCTAAAAATGTACGTTTTGGGGGCCTGGCTAGCTCCCTAAAAAAAAAGTTAAGCATGAGCCCTGTAAATAGTAACATAAGTTCCTTTCAGCTATCTTTATTTTAATTTATAATTTTTCTATTCTATTCAGTTATAAATGCAAAGAGTTGTCTATCTAAATGTCTAAAGTTATAGATCTTAACATATATTTATTTTATGTAAGTTGCCATTCATATACTTTATATCACACATTTAACTTGTTTCCATTATAAATTGCTGATGATTGAATTTGTAAATTCCAAAACATCTTGTTAACAAAATGTTTGCTGCTGTAACTGTGGGGTATTTGTTTGTTATTAAACTTTAATTCTCACCTGATGAATCCATTATAAATGCCTTATAGTGCATTGAAATAACAAATCTTTTTGTATCTTCTGTCTTTCCTCTTCTCACCATAATAACTTCCATTTCACATTATTTCTCTTAAGACTCTCCTAGTGATATGTCTATATATATATGTAAAAATATGTTTAGTTATGATAATTAAATTAACTGTAGTTCAGTTTTCCTATGTAGCAGTCATACATGTTTTATAGTATTTTGCATTCAAGTAATCATCACGTACCAATTAAAAGTTGCTATTTAACTTCATGCGTCCATTCATTATAACTATATACCTGTCTTGCTAAAGTATATATAAAACCTTTTAATTTCATACATGTAACATGGCATTTTAAGGTACAATTATTTTTGTTTTGATACAAATACTGGAATGTTAAGTAAGTTAAATTTACAGTTAGAATGATGGGAACACATTATGTGTAGGATTAAAAATGTTAGTAAACTTGTTTTGTTCTTTCATGTGCCTTCATTGTATATAAATAGAATGTTTTTTTGTATGTTTACTGAAGATGCATACAGTGGTGCATGAATTTAGAAGAAATTGTTTATTTTTACTCATAATTATATTATAGCTTGTTGGTACAATTACAATGAGGAATAAAAATATTATTTGACAAATGCCACTATTATGCTAATTTTTTCATGCTACTTGACAAACAAAAGCATATAGAATGACAAGACTGGTTAAGACTTAAGAAACTTAGATTTTTTTTTTTGTACTCTAATGCTGTAGAATTCAAAGATTAATGTGTACCAGTGAAATTTCTCAGTATCCATGATATAATTATGAGGTTTGTATATTACAGACTTACATTCTTTTCTTTCCTGATTTAGCAAATATGTAAGTGTGGGAGTTTGAGATGCAGAGGCTTCATAGGTGGAAGATCTCAACGTTTGAATCAGACTCAAGCAAAAGAGGAAAAAGAAAAAAATAAAGTTAACAGCACTTCACGTGAAAAAAGGAAGAGAAAAGAAAAGCAAAAAATTAAAGCCAAAAAAGAAGTAAGTGTATTTTTCTTACAATTAGGGGATCCAAAGTAGTGTAACTATGTCATACTACACAAGAAAGAACTCTTGGTCAGAGCTCTTTGTTATTCAAGTATTCCAAATAGATTGAAAAAAAGCAGTTGCAAAAGTGAGACTTAATTGTAGTTAGTTATGAACTGTACAACTTGTGATGAAAAAACTTTAATTGACTTTTGGTTCACTGAAAGGTACGTCATGATTAGTTGAAGCTTTAGTGGTAAAATTCAGGATTCACATCTTTTGTTTGTATTCCAGATTTATTAAAAACTTCTATAAATGTTATAAGTAAGGTTGGGATGTAGAAAAATGACTCACTATAACAGTGTTTGAATTTAATTTTGTAGGTAGTATGGGTGGAAAATTTCAAGTACCATTATCTCCAGAACCTTCATTATTTTTAATAATTCGTTTGAGCACTTCCATTGTCTCACTTACTAAAATTTATGAGAGTACGATGTAATACTTAACTCTTTCCTTAGGGATACCCTTTTCTGCACATGTCACTAGGTTTCAGTGAGTTACATTCAAAATGTAGTTAAACTACTTTATTATCATGGTATACGAATAAACATGGCATAAAAACGTAGATAATAAATATTTTTTTTAAATTCTTAATCTCACCAAGAATGTGAATTGTGACATTTACTCTCAAGGTCTTCCCTCTTCTTTAATTTAATTATCACCCCTCCAAGGGGTACAGAATTCAACATAAATTACTAATTATAATATAGTTAATATTAAGGCAAAGCATAATTTTTATAGCCTTCAATCTTATTTGGTTATGGAGCCATAAACTAGAAAATCAAACCCCTCTTGCCATGCCCACCTGTCACATCTTCCTTTCACAAATTACTTGTAGTTCTCTCTCATATTTAATACTATATTATTTATAAACCAATAGAAAGCCAAAAGTTTAATCTATCGAATGAATTATTATGTTGTTTTCTGAACAGAGAATTGTCTGTTTCGCTTCCAGTTCAAACTTTATTCCCACGGGAAATACGTTTACAAGCGTAGCTAAATTTTTAACGGCTGTTATCGCATAGTAAGAAAGCCAGAATAATTATGATAGTTATAAGATATTTTAAGGTGTTCACTAGCTATTGTTCTATGATCTTAGATGCATTATTTAATTAAATAAAAAAAAATATTTTAGTGCAGTAGTACCATTAGTATAAAAAAGTAGAAAGTGTCATTGACAATCAACAGCAAAAATAAATAAAGAAGACCCAGATAACTACTATATTTCTTGTTTTTCATGTGTATTCTTTATTTATTATTATAAAAGTAACTAAAATGTAAAAATTAGGAACTTATTAGGTTAATTAAATAAAGGAAAATAATAATAATAAAATATTTCATGAGTTATGCTCACGAGTAGCCTGTGCATTATATAATTCACTAGGGTAATGTGAGCTACACGTTTGCCAAGTGATTTACACCTTATGTGGCAGATTATTAGACACAGTTCAAAGGGCAATAAAACAAAATTTAAGGAAAAAATGTGTATACTTTACAAGTTTTAAGCTATTTAGGATAAACAAACTTAATTTCTTGTTAAAGTATGGAGTCATTCTATAAAGAAAAAAGGGTAATTTAGATTTATTTTATATTTTTTTATGGTGGTTATGAGATCAGTCAAATTGACTAACCTGTAGAATGAGGGTAGATAAAATATAAAGTTTTACTGAATAATAATGTTTGAAATTAACTTATGAGGATTTAGAGATTATGAAAATGGAATTTGACAATTTTAAGATGAAGAAATGTATTTTTATTCTTAATATGAAAATCACTTTTCTGTAGGAGCAATCAACACTTTGACTTCATATATTCTTGGAGAAATTTTTAGTGAAAATACTTCATTAAAAATTCTGATTTTTTGTCTACAAAAGACCTTTAATGTTTACTGAAAACTTGCCATATATCATGAAGATACATTAATCATTTCCATAGTTATAGTTTTTATACCACAATGTTTACAAGGTCATGTAAAATACAAGAGCCTGGTGTGATAGGGTTAATATATTTGTTGTTATGCAAAAAGAAAAAGAAATCTCTCATTTTAATAGCATACCACATGCTGCAGGGTTCTTATTCCTTTAATCCTTGCTATCTCCTTAAACTGTTGTGGACCACTAAAACACAAGTGTTGTTGAAAACCATTACAATTTACATATGAAAATTCTGTCAGATTTTATATATTTGTTGGTTTTTGTGAAACCTACAGACTGGCCAGGTGGTTTTAATGGACCATCACTAGTCCTCGGACTTGTGGTCTTCAAAACTTACATGTAGGTCTATTCTACCTACATGAAATTAGTAATCACAGCAAGTGGTATTTACTGTTTTTGATTGAAAGATAGGAAGTAAATTAAGGATTCAATTATAAGTATATAGCAGTGGAGGCAAAAATAAATCATACATTGAAGCTTGAGGATTCAGCAAACTATTTAGGACTTGGTGAAACAGGAAAAAAAAATTAACCAAAAGGCAAATAATACATAAAACTTTTTGAGTTTTGTAGTTCTTTTTGACAGTTTTAGGAATGTTAGTAATTGATTAACAGTTGTTTGGAATGATGTTTTAATTTCAGAAATGGTGTACTGTGGAGATTTGTATGCTTTGAAATGGCCAAAACAATGCATCATTATTGTTTTAGCTACTTATCAACATTGGTATAAGTGAGTTTTTTCCAGCTCAACAAAAATAAGTATTCCATGAGCTTAAACTATTTAAGCTTCTAGATATTTCTTTATTAGAATTACAGAAACCTAATAAATAATGAAACTCATGCCAGCTAGGGTGACTATTAAGTGTTTTCAACACTGTTACTCCTTTTCTGTATCTAATCTGCAATTTTTTTGTTATTCATCCAGGAAGTTGAACATTATAATTGTGCAAGAGTATAAGTTATTTCAGCTTTATTGTAGCTCATTTTAAAAATGACATCATCGTGATTTCAAAGAATTACAGCTGTGTTGATCCTCTAATGAAGAACATAACATACTATTTGTAATTGATGATATGGATCTTATTTAAAGTAATGATACAAAGAATCAGTTGTTATAATCCATTATTGTTGACCAGCCAGGAAAATCATTTTATTGACAACAGTTTAATACAGTTTACTATACACACAAACACATATATTTTTTAAAAACCATATAATTACTTGGTTAATGGAAAATAAATATAATGAAAAAAAAAGTTGACAAGTTCACTTTTAAATTTTGTTAAATATCATCACCCTCATTAAAGTTATAGTTGATGACTGTCTTTTGTTAATGAAGTCTGCAAGATTGTTTTACCAAATGAAGTGTACCTATTTTTTTGTCAATAAAAATTGACAGTTTTTTTCTATTGTTATTTAGTAGTGCTTTGAATACTGAAAACATCTGAAAAATGGTAAATATTAGGAAAGAAACTTCTTTTCGTATGCATATGACACAGATTAATTTTTATTGCATTTAAGTGCAGTTGAAAATTAATTTAGAAACAAAAAATGGAAGAAAAATAAGGTGAGTAAGGCTAGAAAAGTTATTTCAAATTGCTCTGAATATGTTTCTTAAGTTATATACCCATACGTTTTTGATAACAGGAACTTATGAAATTATTAATCCAATATTGATTCATTGGTTTAAGTAGAAGCTCTTCCACACATTTCCGAATCCAGTTAGTTATAGATACTGATCATGTGAATCATGAAACCTATTTGGTTTCACAGATCATTACATATATTTTGATGGGTCTAATACACTTCAAACACAAATTTTGATATTAAAATTTGTCACTTGTAATGAGAATTTCATGTTCATTATTAATCATAATTAACTTGCACAAACTTTAGATACTATTGCCCACTGGCATTTGTTAAAGAATCATAAAGTAGCTGTAGAATCCACACTGCATTAAGAACAAATACTAATACAGCTCTGTGTATGGTGTGTCCCATATATAGCAACTGCCCATTTTTAATTTTGTATGAAACCTTATGTATGATGATACCTCTTTATTGTACGTAACACAATCAAGACTACCAATTTTCAGTTAGCTTTCTTTACGATATTAATATTATATGAAATAAAAATGCATAATAAAATTAAATACTTTTATATAAAATGATCTATGGTGCTGAGATTTACTTTGTGTCATATCTTTTTTATTATTGATTTAGTAATCAAAAACTTGTATTTGTGGCTCTGTTGAGTTGCTCATTTTATAATATTATGGTTATTACGTTATGGGTGTCTAGTAACACATTCTATATCTTATTATTTATAGACCACTAGAGAAGGATTACCACAGAGTAAACAAAGCCAGCTGCTACCAGTGAAACCTATTTCTCATCAACAGAGATGTTTTGTTCAAAAGCATCGCTGTTTCCTCTTGAGAAACTATGACAAGGTTAAAAGAATGAGGGACAGGACAAGACAAGACTTTGACAAGCAGGATTTTGACTGTATTAGAGATATTTTCTTCAGTAAGCAAGGTATGTTTTAGTTAGAAAAAATATAGAGGAATTAGGTTTCATCACTATCTGCTAATTTCTGTGTTCACATTGTTAATATTAATTGTTTTACATTTTCTAATGTAAATGGTTAAAGCATATTCTGTACTGAAGATATTGTGTGCAGTTGTTAATTCATAGAAAACTTTTGCAGTTGTATGATCTAAGAATTGTTTTTAAGTATCAAAACATTTATTTGAATTATCTGAAAACCAACTATCATGTTTTATAAGATTGTATGCTGAAATTGTGTTTGAATAGTGTATTTTCTGGCTGTATAAGATAATGGTCTTTAGTTGTGGGTTGGATATATCACAACAGAGGATTTTTAAGATATAAACTACATGTATTTATGAATATTTTTATTAATGAAAAGCGTGTTTTCTTTTTTAGATGATTTTTTGACACAATTTACTGCACTAAAAACTTCAAGATCAGTTAAAACAAGGTGAGTTAAAATCTTTATTTGAGAGAAAAAGTTTGGAAATAAAATTTAACTAGCAGAGTACTAATCTGAATATACTAATGATATAAGTATTTCTCGTTGTTTTATTAATAAGTTACACTATTAAACACATAGATATCATATGTAAAAAAAATTAACAAAAATACTGAACCATATTCAGCATGTTTCGACACATCCACTCATATTAATCCCCGAAGAAAGCATGCATCTATAGATGAAACAGTTACTTTCTAGAACTAAGTACATTAGTAAGATAAAATTCAGCTGTTGATTAGTAAGCAAGTATATATTTTTTAACAATACAATATGTAGATATGAGTTCTAATCCTCCTCTTGGCCTCTATTACACTACCTACTATTCAGATTAAAATTTATATGTAAGTAGCTAAAAGCTTGTGTAAAATATATTAAATACTGTTGAAGGATGAACAAATTAAAAAACAACCATTACTTTTAGGGTATCTTTACCACTTTTTAAATGCAAAAATTGTAATTGTTATTAAACAGTTCTCAAACCATTTTTTCTGGTACTTTAAGCATTGTTTTTTATTCGCTTCTGCAAATGTTTTCAGTAAGTTATTTTCATGGTATCTGGCTCTTTTTTGGCACTGCATTTTTGTAAATGGTTATATGCCAAAAAGTGATACCTTTCTAAATCTGATGTTTAATTAACAAGGTCAGAGGTTGAATATTGATTGAATTATGAGGTTTTCAAGTTGACTTTAGTATTATAAAATGGTGGCCAAATTGGTTGATTAGTAGAACTTGATAATCAATTAATCATCAAGCTCATAAGTCAATTATTCTCACATGAGTTGGATAGCTAGAATAATGAAAAACACAAATTTTGATTAGTTGTTTATTTTCATGATACTAATTTATTGAGCTGAACAACCTTGAGTTAATCAAAAATAGTAATGAGAAATTGTACTGGCAATATATTGATTACTTTTGTATTTGAAATAATCGAAAACATTTATTTCGATGAGCTGATTACTTTTGTGAGATTAATCTATTTAATAAAAGTTTTGATTGTTTTACATTGCACTAATCAATGTAATACATACTTATAAGTTATTGAGTTAATTTCCCAGTTCAAAATTGTGGTGGACCAAAGATTAAAGATTACATACTGATATACTGTGGATGCTTTCCAAACGTTTATTACATATCAAGATTGAAAGGGGGAAAGTAAACCAAGATAGAGACTCTTATGTGACTAGACCCTTTGTTTATTTAATGGGAATTTGTAATAACTATAGGGTTTAGTCAACTTTCTCACCTTTGCTTCCTGGCAGCAAGTAGCTACTAGCATCAATTTTTTTATTCAAAAAACCTATATAGAATATCAGTACTTCAAAGATTTCTTTTTCACAAGAATAACAAAAATTTTAAGTTACAAAATCATACCTAAAATTAATGTTCACTTCAAAGCTAGAAATAATAAAGCACTTGGACTGTAGTTTTGATGAAGTAACAACAAGGATTTTATTTCTATTACTCCTAATTTATAGATTAATATGTATAGATTAGATAGTATTCAATTTGTTTATACTAAGTATGATTATACATGAGAGAAACTATTGTATCCACTAATAATTTAAGGAGTAAATAAACATGTATTAGTGTTTAATAGTTTATTTTTGATCCTGTAGTTCCATGGCATAAGTTTGTTTTTGTTTGTAGAGCAAATTGTGCAGTTTAAGAAAGTTGGGCATATAATACATTTTTATTTTCAAAGTACTTATGTCAAAAGTATGTTTCATTAGCTCCATGGCCATGGTATGCTAAAATAAATAATGTTGTTCGTATGGATAATGTTGAACAAAATTCGTTTTTATGTCATTTGGTGAGAAAAGGAAAACATTAATAAACTAGAAACTTTTTTGAGCTTACTCTCATAAACAGCCATGATTAAACCCACCTAAAAATCCAAATGGTAAACCTGGACACTTAAATTATTTATTTGTTTTACTGATAGTCTTAACCAGTCATATAGTTGTGAAAGCTGATTAAATCCTGATAGAAGAAGAGTGTGACATTAGGCAGTGGAAATGTTGAGGCCACCTTAACCCTTTCGAGGCGGGTCACAGGTGAAAGGCCATGTCATCTCGTTTGTTGAATCACACTCAAAATTTTATTGAACTACTATTTCATGAATTTATGTCAGTAAGTTTGGAATCAAACTGTAGATTATAATTCAAATTTTAGAACTATGCATTACTCAATTTGTTAATTTAAAAGTAAATATTAAAACACCCAGATGTGTGTCATGTGGTATGTTGAATGCAGCACTGGTCCAAATTAGATGTTTGTGAAGTCAAAATATTAAGTCTATAGTTTCATACGAATTAGAAACTCAAATTACAGATATTGCCAATCTAGAATATAAAATAAGAATGTCTTATCTTTTCTATTTGCTAACATATTGCTCACATAATAAATCAAACATAGTGGCACTCTGCTCATCTCCTTCCATTTTCGGAAATGCTCCCTTTTATACACTTACTTCTATATATGACATGAATAACCAATCAGAAGCTCAGAATGTCCCCCTAGTGGTTTTCTCAGCCTTTCTAATGTACCTAGCGCCATGTCTTTCTTTTAAACCAAGATTTCAATGAGGTAGGTTGTGTCTTTGGTCGGATCAAAATTTCATATTTTTTTTAGACCCAAATACAGCTTAGTTACTAATTTTGATAAATTATAGTAGAATTTTATGGTATTGATGTAGTAGTTTATGATTTTTTTTGTCATTCAAATGTATATATAAAACTTAAAAAAATATTTTGTTTCATATCCTCCACATGCAAATGTTTTAAGGCTTAGCAGTTTACATCAATCAGCAACCAAGTACAAAGGTTATAACTAGAAGAGATAATTGTTTGCTTTACTTCTTTATTTACTGTTCTATGTTTTATGAAAAATAACTTTAAGAACTTATTTCAAAATAGCAATAATCTATATTCATATATAATGTATAATAATTGAAATGTGACTGTATTTTCCAAAATACTAGTCAACTAAAACACAGCCAAGACAAGTTACTTTGTACAGACCTAAGGTCACTTTTATGTTATTTGATATGGTAACATGAGTGCACATGTGCCACGTTGTTGTAACTTCTGTATTGTTAGCCAGGCACAGGTGAAAGGTCAATATAATAAAAATAATAAATGTATAATGTTATGAGATTTAAGCTATTTCATCTAAACATTTATGTTTTTGTGTTATAATTTGTGTTCATTCTAGAATGAAAGAGGCATAATTTATGTTTGTTTCCTAATTTTTTATAGTGGTTGCGAGATTGGTCAAATTTACCGAACCCATACAGAGATTAATTACTAAAAATAACAGATAAAATATAAAGTTTTTTCTTAAGAAGTGTTTGATAACTATCCAGACATTATAAAGATTTTGCACGTGAAGTTTAAAAATTTTCTAATGAACAAAAGTATTTTTAATGTTAAAATCAAAATTAATTTACATGATAGATAGGCAAGATGTGAAAAGAAAAATAAGGCATGAGAGAAACATTGCTTTACAAACTTTAAGACGTAATAAAAAAATTGGATATTTTGCGTATGAAAGCATTGTAATTTTTACTGATAAACTGCCAAAATTTGTTAACATTTACTAACTAATTTAAAAGTTATAGCATCAAAACTATAACAAGGACAAAGTGGTTACGAGGTTAGTTGAAAGAGTTAACAAATAAATACTCTTTTTCAGTCTAGAAGAACAATAGTTATATATATGAAAGTGCATGAGTTTCTAGTAATCTACTTGATATTTTTGGTGATCCCTTGTACTAATTGTTTCATCATGACTACTTTTTTCAGCAATTTGTTCAGGTACTTTCAGAACAACCTTGCCTATCTGAAATTTATCGTAGTTTACCAAAAACTGACAAATGTGATCAAAATACACTTCACTAGATGTGGGTGTTCATTCTATGACAGAACTTAATTATAAAGCCTTTTAAAATAACATGACTCTACCCCACAAAGGAAATTATTTTAGCTTTTCAGGAAAGCTTTATAGCATGATTCTACTCAGAAAATAATTTATGCTCTATAGTTTCATGCCTATCTGAAATTTATCGTAGTTTACCAAAAACTGACAAATGTGATCAAAATACACTTCACTAGATGTGGGTGTTCATTCTATGACAGAACTTAATTGTAAAGCCTTTTAAAATAACATGACTCTACCCCACAAAGGAAATTATTTTAGCTTTTCTTGAAAGCTTTATAGCATGATTCTACTCAGAAAATAATTTATGCTCTATAGTTTCATGCTTTCGTGTAAAAACTGTTGGATTTGAAAGATTTATTTAAAATAATTAAGACTTGCAAGGCCTATTTGAAGCCCATTTCTGATCCATTCTTTGCTCAAGTGCTGAAACTCAGATACTCTAAATGTTTTGAAATTAACATCTAATTAAAATTCCAATATAATTACATTTATTGTTATTTTGTTTTTTATAAAAAATGTATTGTTGGGCAGTTAACAGCAAACCCAGCTTGTTTTAGTCCATTGTTTAATTCCATTGAAAGTATATGTTACTGTATCTTAATATAGTTTTAGGATTAAGAAAAGTATTAGGTTTAATGTAAGTTTGTTACAGTGCAATGCTAAAAGTAAAATATTATGTCTATGACCAGATAACTATGAAATTTTTAATAGTTCTTAGGCACTGACTATAACATTGCATTTTCCGTTAATAGAAATCCTCAAATTATTTTGCTATATACTTCTGTCAGTGTATTTGGTTACTTATATTTAAAAATAACTTTTAATATTAATTAGTTATTTTTCCATTTTGCTTAAAGTTTTTCACTGAATTTCTATATAATCATGTAAAAAAATGCCTGGAAAACTGTCAGTCTTAAGATGAGCACTGCAAGCATACCTAACATGATGAACTGTGTTCATATATCATCAAGCAATTTTATCATTGAAGTGCATGAATTCTGCTGAGGATTTTAAAACTTGCAAGTCACTGTTTTTTAAAGATTTAAAAAAATACAGGATTTTTAAGCATGTTTTTCTTGTATGCAACATTCTGATCAGGGGTTTTATTATACTAGTAAAAGAAGTTCCATTTTTTCACCGTTTTGCTTCTTTAATTCCTATGCTTTGCTCCCACACTGACATTCATGGTAACAAAACAAGCAGAGTTACTTAATGTAGGAGGGATCTTATTCAGTTTTGAGTTTTGTCATCATTTTTAGTTCCTGTCTGAAAAAAGATGCTTAGTACAGTTTAAAAGGAAACACACAATCATCTGTACACAACTTCTTGTTCTTGTATTTAGTTCCTTGTTATGTTGTTCCTCTTCTACCTCCATCTGCAGGGTTTTCAGTTTGATATCCAGCTGACTTCAGGGTTCATTTCAGAATTCATTCTGTTACTCATGTCCTTAAATGTGCAGTATATGTTTGTTCATGTTTAACCATTTTGTAAATACTGGAACAAAGTATCAATGCATGCATAAAAAGTAGAATTGGATTTTAAATTAATATATATTTGTAAATTAGGCTTAATACTTTAGTGAACTTAATACAAAAGTTAGATATTGCACTATATTTACTTTAAATGGTTTTCTTTAATCTCCAATGAAATGTGTGATTTTACAAATACATGTTAATGTCAAATAAGTTGTGGTTATTTCCTTTTCTTTTTGATAGGAGGTTGGCGAAAGCAGAAGGAAACACTGAACTTACTAAAACTGCCAAATTAGCCCAAATTTTTAAAGAAATATTCACTGCTGTAGTGTCTTGTCGAAGTAAGTTTTTGCTTTTATGTGTATTTGAAAAAAATTAGTCATTGTCTGTAGACATAGGACTATCTAATTTGGTAATAAATATAATGCAGTTGCTGTTAATGCAATAGTAGCTCAGAAAAGTCCTTGTTTCTAATAAACAGTTGTCTGAATAGACTGTCAATTAAAATACACTAATAAAGTAATAATTGTAGTTGACTTATATGCACCACACCAAATCCTCCTCTTAATAGCATTTAATAGTTTAATAAAGAATTATCATTCATTAACACACAAATAATCACACTGTATGTTTTTAATATTATTCTGTTCGATATAAAGTACAACGTAGAATAAAATGTCATTTTTTTGTTATGTTACCTTATCTGAACTCTTACCAGTTGCAAATTTTAATATTGATTTTGTTATTGTTTTTTAACACTTTATTAGCACATTTAGTAAACATAATCATTGATATGTTTAGATGATGATGGAAAGCTGCTCTCAAATCCTTTTCGTTCAGTTCCTCCTAAAAGACGAAAGATTGATTATTATGACAAAATATTGGATCCCATCGACTTAAACACAATTGAGAAAAAGATTACAACTGGTCAGTACAAAACTGTGGAGGATTTCGAAATTGATTTCAAACAGTTATTTTGTAATGGAGAGGTAATATATATATATATAGTTCTATTGCTTTTACAAGTTATTTCTTTAATAGTTGCATGAAATTTCTATTTTTTTTTTCTATGTTTTTCTTCAGTTATTCAAAACATTTTCCAGCATGGTTCAAACTCTTCTGTCAGTGTTAATGTTTCTTGAGGATTGGTTAGTTAGTAGGCTTTAATAGTAGTATGTTTGCCAGCAGTTTAAATGCTTTTTTAGTCTTTTTGTTTGAAGTTACTTATGATCAGAAGTCATAAAAATGTAATTATGCACTCATTTATCATTATAATAAATAATATAGTTTTGTAGTTACCAAATATTTGTTAGGTAAAAAAGACAACATGAAATCTATAATTTTAAATTTTCTGTGGGAGGCTTGATTTATATTCTCAGTGTTGAATAGGAGGAAGTAAAATAAGGTGACATACATGCTATTTTTAATTTTTTTTGAAGGTTTATTATGGGAAGACCTCCGAGATGGGCCAAATTGTAATAAAACTTCAGAAAGCTTATGAATGTGCCAAAGCTAATGCCATTACTTCCATAGAAGATATCTTGGGTGAAACCCTTCCTTCCTCATTTTTGAAGACTCCTACAGAAGGTAAAGATTTTAACAAAAAAAAAAGGTTGTTATGTTTTTATATTAAGAAAACGTTAAAATGTCATTTAAGGTGTAATATCATAATGAATGTTGGCCTTATATTAACATAATGTTTCAAAATATTTGTGGATACATTTGATCACTGTGTGATTGCCATTCAGACCATTGAGTACTGTCCAGGTTTTTGTAATAATACATACTTAGCTGTAATTTTTCCTTATCACACAGCATTGTGAGGTTTTCATATCAACCTCTTATTACCAAAATAAAATCCTGGATATGATAATTTTTGACTGAAACACTTGACAAGAAATCATAAATGCTTGGCTTAATTTCTACTTTCCATTTTCTGGAGAATTTTTGTTTTGATTCTTATTTACTTTTCAACTAGTAGAAAATATTATCAATACATTTATATTGTTTGTTTGAAACTCAAGATTTGTTCTTTATTAGTGTCAAAACCAGTAAAAATAATTTATTTCACCCATTATTTAACTGTTTTATGTGCTTGCAACCTGAAAAATTATTTTGTATTCCAAAAATCTCTGAATAAAGACAGTTGCAATCTGTATAGTCAAGAACACAGCAGATTATTTTTTGTAGTTGTAGTCTATACCCAAATTTTGTTTTGCAAAGTACATTTATATGCAGGTACATATAATCCAGTTTTTTTCCAAGCATGTTATAATGACCAAGTTTTAATTATCTTTCTTGTGTATTCTTCATTGAAGATTTGCCTATTGTATTATGCAAGTTTATAATATTGATGGGTTTTTTTGTTTAGAACTATAATTTGACATTGTGATGAATGATTTGCTCACTGCTTTATCTTTACATTTAAATTACAGAGGTAATTTGAATGTAATACGTTTTGCATCATTTTATCAATAGCTGTTGTGTCCCAGTTGTTGAACAAAAGCTCTTTGTTTTTTGTAAATTAAATAAGTTTCTATGAAAACAAAACAGGAACACTGATGAAACTATTGCTAACATATGTGTAGTACAAATGCAAAAAATATATAAAATAGAACATTGAGAATTCAAGAGTTTTATAAAAGAGTCTCAAGAAAAAATTAATTTAATGAAGGAAATTTAACTTTGGTTAAAATTTTCGTTGTTTTAATATCTTAAAGTTTACAATTCTTGTTGCTTGATACTTAAGTTGCCAAATGAGTGTTATCAAACAGCTTAAACATGTACCTAAAGTTATATAACAAATTAAATAGTAATTATGATAATATCTTAATACACAAATTTTGACATTGTTATTTCTACTATAACAAAATTTTTTATTTTCCATAACTAATTTTGTCATCAGCATTAAACAAGCGACTTCTGACTTGGATTGTGTGCTTGATATCTCCACTTTGTATGGTTGGGCTATTTATATAACTTTGCATTTTTTTTTGCATTAACAATGTTTACTTGTAGATAGAGTCAAAACACTGCCACATGAAACAACGATGTTAATACTTTTAAGTTATTGTTTGTTTTTTTTGTGCTGAGTCAACACTGTTCTATCTGTTTGCTTTAAAACATCTACACATATGATAGAAGACCACAAAATGTATGCAACAGGCTTTTTCACTGACAATAGTAAGTTGAGTTAGGCAAAATAAGATATTTACTGAAAATACTACACTAAAAAAAAAAGGTTGCTATTCAAAAATAAATACATAAAGATTTATGCGTTTAGTAGCTTTTGAAAAATGTAGCATGTGTTAATATATGGGGAAATGTGTTTTTTAATGATCAATTGATGAAATATTTATACTAAAAAAATTTCTGAGAATACTTGTTTTGAAAGCATGATTTTAAAATTTATTTTTCTTTTGGTTGAAATTTGTAGCAGATAAAGCTGGAGAAGAAGAGGAAGTTATCCGGTGTGTCTGTAATATTTACAGAGATGAAGGTGTAATGATTCAGTGTGAAAAGTGTTTTGTAAGTATGATTAAAAATTTTGTTTAATCTATATCTTAAAAGTTTTCACTCAACACTTTATTAAGACTCTCCTAAACACACATTTGTAAGACACTTCATTTATCTGCAAATGCAAAATAGACTGATTATTAGATATGTTAGGTAACTGATTGATACATATAAATATGAAGCTCTAATTATAACACTATTAACCAACTACTAGACAATAGGCAGGAACAAAGATCTCTGACTTTCATAGAAGCTTGATATTGAATGGCCATCTAGAAAGAGAATTGATTTTAAAGGCCATATCTTTGAACACGTGTTGAGAGCAATTCTTAGGAAACTTACCAGTAATGGCAATTAAAGCAAAATTTGTCTGTCACCAGTAAAAATTGTGTCTGATAACTGCTGGAAAATGATTGAGGAAAGTAAGATTGAACAGCCTTGTAAAGTACCACATGTAATCGGACTGTATCCTGATTTCCTCAGTATAGGTGAGAAGTAGAGTGTCTCCAACATTACTTTCTATGAAACTACAAAACTGTTATATGACAGCTGAAAGCCAGTTTAAAAACTGCTTATCTAAATTGCAAATATAAAAACTTATCTTCACTGATACTTAACAATGTGGACATTGAATAATTGGAAACATACTCAGATAAGATGTGTTTCACCTTTTTCAGTACTGAGGGTAGTTAAAAATGTGGAGAAAAGCAAGCTAAGCACTTGAACTTTTTTGGCTCTTGTTGTTACACCAATGCAAACTTCTGAAGGTGGTGTAAATGTTCTTGTGCAGCGGTTTAAATCCTTTAGCTCTTCTTGAAAGATGAATTGTTTGGATGTTTCGTAGAATACCTTGACATTGTTGACAATTATGCCCATTTCACAGTATTACAATTCTGCTCTTCCAGAAAGACAAAATAATAATCCATCGTGCTTGTATTGTCCAAAATTAAGTTTGAAGAGCATAGTAGTTTCTTCAATCATCTTTCTTGCCATCATAGTCATAATATCTCAATACTTCAGACCCACAGTCCAACAAAATGTCCAGACTATTACTATGGTCAGAAGATGATTCAACCTAATATTAGGTTCTTTAACCCTGTGATTTTCAGATCTTCATGAATTTACAAAATGTGTGAACTGGTTTGTTTTTAAATGTAAATGTTTCACAAAAGTGGCTGACACAAGCATGAAATCTTTGTAGAGATTAATTTCTAAAATATCTTCAAAATTAACCATTACAAGTTAACATAAACTTGTATGAAAATACTTTTTTTGATAAAAAACACTTCTGTAGCCAGAGCAGCTTATGTAATTATTTCTATCTTTGTAACAAGTACTATTGATCATTTAAATAATATGTAGTGTGTATACCACACTAAAACTCAAAGCATGTTTTTTTTTACCCAACATTATTTAGTCCACAATTAAAATCTTATTGTAAGACAGATAAGTGGTCTTCAAAGGCACTCTACGTGTTTCAGTGACAATTCTCTATATCCTTGGGAGTGTAAAAAACAAAAACCGTATAAATACATGAAGCCGTTGGTCATGTGACTACTTAGTTTACATACTTAAAAAAGACCACACCATCTACTTACTTCATTCGTATTTAAGATATAATTATTTTTACTGTGTTTCATTATTTCTGTAGTTTATCTACTAATTCTAGCTATCATATTAATTGGTTGAGCCAAAATAACAGTTTTTTACTACTTGATAACACGACCAGTATAATTCAGCTAGTGCAGAGTTTTCACTTTTATTTTTAAAATTTCTTATAGTTTGACCAATTTATACACAACCACATTCATATTCAATTTTATAAATACCTGTTTTCACCATTATATTGATTTCATCTTTAGTTTTATTTAATATTTGACTCATTTTATTTTAGTCTATTTATTGTAGTCTATAAATTTGAATAAGATTTTTGTTTTGGTTTTTAAATTTATGAAAAATTTGACATCACAAACCTGGGACATATGGTGGAACTAACATTTCCTTTTTATCTATTCTATCAGATGTTGATTTAAGCTTACTTTATTGATTATTATTTGTAATTTTATTAAATTTTCTAATGGCTCCATTGACAATATTAGGTGAGAAACCTCTAGCTAATTCTATAGATTTGATTACTAATGGTTCATTTTCTAAATCTTCTTGTTTAGAACATAATTTTAAAGACCTGTGAACATAAGAATAAAAAGCTGACGTTTTTTGTGTCTTCATATGACATAATTGGTGGTGTGTCATCATGATAACAGAAAAGGGGTTTATGACAAACAGTACTTTCTAGCTTATTTTTGTTTTTTTTTACTAATACATCCAAAAATGGTAAACTATTATTTTCTTCAGTTTCATTCATAAATATATTGACTAGGTGGTTCAAGATTATTTAAGTAATTAGTAAAACTAACAATTTTTCATTTCCATGCTGCCACACCACAAAAGTGTCATCCATATACCTAACCCATATTTTTGTTTTTCACACTCCTGGGGATGACATCTAGAGTGTCTTTTAAAACCATTGATTGGTCTTGGAATAGATATTTTAATTGTGCAATAAGCAACGTTGATTGTTTGAATATTTTAAATATTTACACAAGTTCCTTAAATTTTAACCTTTTTGATATTCAAGAATAGAATTTTGTGCCTTACTGTAGGTACCCGGCATGGCCAGGTGGTTAGGGCGCTCGACTTGCAATCTGGGGGTCGCAGGTTCGAATTCCCATCCCGCCAAACATACTCGCCCTTTCAGCCGTGGGGGCATTATAATGTGAAGGTCAATCCTACTATTCGTCTGTAAAAGAGTAGCCCAAGAGTTGACAGTGGGTGGTGATGACTAGCTGCCTTCCCTCTAGTCTTACACTGCTAAATTAGGGATGGCTAGTGCAGATAGCCCTCGCGTAGCTTTGCGCGAAATTCAAAATACAAACAAACAAACCTTACTGTAGTTCTGTTATAGCAAATTGGGGACATGACTTTTTTAATGTTTTTTTTTTTTCCCCTGAATATATACCATAATTTAATTTTAATGAACCAAGTCTTGCTATGTTTTTAAGTTTTCACTGTTTTTACAAAAATTTCCAACATCTTAGCTCATAGTGCCATGCTAAAAATTGATTTAGTTAAACCTCTGTAAGCTGTTACAAATGAAAAAGTGATCTTTTAATTGTTGATGTAATTTTGAGGAAAACTGATTAAATCCTACCCTTAGCATCAGTGTACCATCCATAAAGTGGAAATGAAATTATAAACAGAAATTTAAATTTTAAAAAAATGAATAAAAATTTGCAATAAAAAAGTGCAGTTAAAGCTAGTTTGAAAAATAGCAAATGTTTGGTATAAATAATTTTAAAAAATGCTCGTTGAATTGTAAATAAAACAGGACATGACCTCATGGTTATCATATCCAGATTGTGAAACCAAAGATTCATGGTTCATATCCTATTGCCTCAGAAATGTGCTCTGCTCTTTGGAGTTGTGGGTGCTCTATAATAGTGTTGGTTTGGTCATACAGATTGTGGTGGTGGATGATGTTGACTAGCTGCCTTCCTTCAAGTCTTATCGGCCCCAAATTAAGGACAGTTGTGTGCAGTACCTCATATTTAGCTTTGTGTGAAAACAAACATGTAAATATTTCTATTTAAATAACAGTATGTATCTGTGGTCTTAACAAGACCATGAAGGATCATCATTTCAGTTGAAAAAAGGGGACCATCTCACTTGCACTAATTCAACATTTTTAGGAACCTTACACTCACCTCATGGAAATTCTTATATCACTTAAGCCATAGGCTTTCTGGGTAGAAGGCAGACATCTCACTTGCATAGGAGAAACTTCAGTTTTCAGTGAAATACTTAATGAATGCACATGATATATTTTTAAGGGTGAAACACAAAATATTTTAATTAAAATCATGTTGGCCATTAGAACTTTAGGGAAGATTGTCATTTTCAGGTATGTTTTTTGCACATTGTACTTTAATGTTTGGTATTGCTTTTTGTCACTACTTTTAACCTTAATAGGTTATTGTAACTACTGTACAGGGCTCAAAATTAACAGTGGTTCTATGACAAAAATCCAGTAATTTTTAGTGTTTAGCTAGTGACCATCAAGGGACACTGACATTTTTTTCTTCCAGTAGATAATTCAGACATAATTATGAATACTTAGACCAGTTGTAAACAGTGGACAAATTTAATCTTAAATAGCTGGCTCCAAGCACATTTATGTGAAAAAAACACTATATGATAATTGATCATGATTGATAAACTTTTCATTAGCTTGTTGGACATCATTCTTGTGCATCCTTCAGTGGCATTCTCCACTTTTTTTTTATTCATAGTACAAAATTTAGGTATCAAAAACATATATATGTAGAATTTGATAGTATGTTAAAAAATTAAAAATGTAAATGCAAAGATTCCTGGAATTTTTGTCGTTGTTTATTTGTGTATCTGCTAGAAACTTTTATAATAACAGACAAATACTTGCCATTAATCATAAGGCTAGTTTCAAACCCTTCTGTTGAAATATTGAAAAAAAGGTTTTGTGATTATCAATCAGTTGCAATTTCACCCCATAATTTTGGTGCACCAAAAAGAATGTATAATATGTTTAAAAATGTACTTACTGATATAATTAACATGTAACAGTTTATAATAATTGTTGAGCTATATGTAAATAAAAAAATATGTTCCCCAATATTATTTCTTTATTGCCATGACATTTGAACATTAGCACCCTGTTTGCACCTCAACTTCAGTATTTTCAAATGTGTATGCTACTGCCAGAAACATGATTATTCGTTTTTGAAAACCAAAAAATTTCATTGTATCCATCTTTCTTGTATACCAGGTTTTAAAAAATATTTTCTAATCTTTACATAAGTTTCTTGATTTATCTTTAATCAAAACCATAGAATCTTGTAATTTCAAAGCTTTGTGTTATATTGTCCTTGTAGCTAAATTATGAATTAATTGCAAAAACTTTATTTGTTCTAAGTTAAGTGTTTTAAGTGTTCACACCAAACTTTTAAATCCAAGTATACTGAGTTTACCACAATACTATTTTCACTGCTGTAAAGATTGTTATGTAACAAACTCTTAGAAACAAGAGGTAAAGTGAACTTGATATTTACAAGAAAAGATCAAATATATCTAATGATGATTTTTTATATTTATCCATTGAAAAACAGGAAGCATTCTTTTTCTCATTTGTTATTATGTTTTTTAAAGGTTTGGCAGCATTGTGACTGTGTAGGAGCTGATGATAGTGTGGAGAACTACCTTTGTGAAATGTGTGATCCTAGAGAGCTTTCGAAGGTTAGTCCTTTGTGCATGGTGTCAGTCTATTGGACTGATGCTGTAATTCAAAAGTAATATTTACTGTAATTTTGAGTTTACTCTGTATATCTTCACAGTATCTTTTAGTAAATGTTAAAGTCTGTTGTACACAAAAGAATCAAGATTTGTTAACTCCTTCAGCACAAGCTCGATCCCTGGGACCGACCTTATAACCATTTGGTGCTGATTATAGTTTTCATGTTATAACTTTTAGATTATGTTACGTATCACAATTTTGAAAGGTCTGAAACTGAGTTAAATGTTATTTTAAATTTAGTAGTTAAATATATGCTGATATATCTCCAATTTATGATATTTGCCAACAAGATTGGTACACACAGTTTTTAATACAAATATGTTTTAATATACAAACAACAATA
>NW_013667149.1:188154-207071 GCF_000517525.1 Limulus polyphemus
TTATTACACACAATGATTTATATTCAAAAGTTTTACAAACAATATAAAGTCTTCTTTCTAGTCTGGAACTTCTTCGATACTTTATCGAGGGTTCACGATGAACGAGTTAATTACGAGTTGATGTAGGTACAATTCACTTAACAGGGAGCTAGCTAGCTTTGTCCTTTGTTATTCACCAGCCACCGTGAAGTTATATAATGTTTTCAGAAAAATACTAAGTTAAATGAGTTGTAATGTTCGAACTTTGTAAATGCTCCTGGTCAAATACCTGAAGTTTTCTGATTGATAAGCATTATAACAATTACAGTTATAGCTTCTGAAGTTTATAGCACACTGACTATAGCAAAATAATAATAGATACTCTCTCTTGGCATGGCACATTGGTTATAAAATGTCTCAAAATTTCAGTTTTACATAACAATACTGATGCTGACACAAGCATTTGCATATTCACATATTGTTAATTCTTACATTCGAGAATCTTCTACAACTTTAGAGAATAGGTGGGAATTTTGTAATACATATTTAACACTATAGGCTATGTATGTTTCTAAATATAAACTTAATCTAAACAAACTTTGATATTAAAATAAATGTATAATAAAAAATCTGTTACAATTAGTAAGTGTATGTTAACAAAATTTGTCAATTATCAGTAAACATTACAAGGCTTTCATACACAAAATATCAGATTTTTTTATTAAATCTTAAAATTTTTTAAGCAATATTTTTCTCATACCTTTTTGCATGTTGCCTATCCAACATGCAAAGTAATTTTCATTATACTAGAGATTCTACTAATACAATTTGAGATTTCTGAGACAAAGAAAGGTATTTTTAATCTTAACATGGAAATCACTTAGCACTCAGACTAGTATATAGAAATACTTCATTAAAAAGAATTGATTTTTTTTGTGTACAAAAGACTTGTAATGTTTACTAAAAAGTCTGCCAAATTTTGTGAAGATACACATACTTTATGAAGAGTTATAGTATGGAAACTATAACGACTACAAAGTGGTTACAAGGTTGGTCAATTTGACCAACCCCATGTTCAGTAAGTCAATTAAACTTTGTAAGTAACTTTGTGAAAGGTTGTGGCATGCACACTGACTTTGCAGTGCATATAGGATTCACAATGAAATACATTTTCGGTATCTAGATTTGAAATCAAAGTCTGACTGAAAAATCTGATTGATATGCGAGACAATTATAAAGAACAATCCCGTATTTAGCCCTTTCGCTGTTGATTACCCTTTCATTATTCTTCAAATCTGAACAGACAAACATTTCAACCATACATCACAATAACCATGGAACATATTTAAATATAAGTTTGGCTATTTTTTGTCAAGTTATGAATTATAATGAAAAAATACCACTACATAACATAACTATAAAGTGTAGAATACCTATAACTGCTAGCCTACAAGCTATGTTTCTTACATGATCAACCTATAGGTTGCACATAATCTGTTACTTGAGATTCATTAATATCATCTTTCATTATTACACAGAATGATTAATTGTCCAATAAAAAGACACACTTTCAACATTTAGATAAGTTTTCTATCTTTGCACACTACTGTTATTTGTTTTTTGTTACCTATTTTATTCTAAGAAACATATGCAAGAAATTAGCATAGGCCTTATCATGCACAAAGAAAGACAGAGATTTTTGACAGAGTACATGTAGTCATTACTAGTGATACATCGTGTTAGCCCATTTTATTCAAAGAAATGGTGCAATAAAGTATCTTCCAAAGCATTACAACTAATATAAACATATAGTATTTATATTATTCAGATTTGTTGTAAATCTACAAATTTCTGGCTTTGTCTCATCTTTTGATAAACTCTGCAAAGGCAGAAAACTTATTTCCACAACCTGAATAAAAATTACAAAAGCAAACTAAAGACTGACTGTCAAGGCTAAATATTCAATTTTTTCATTATTTCTTTTCATAACAAATATTTAAAAAAACGTAAAAGAAAGTTCAATAACATCTCAACATTTCAGTTATAATTTTATTTTAGAGAAAATTTGTGGGAATACATCACAAATATTTTGATGTTGAATATTTTCTCCAAATGCAACTCAAAATGCCCAAGCTGGAAAGGATTAAAATTGTTATATTTTATAAACTACTAGTGTTAAGGAAAACTAAATTTTACTTAAGTTTTATTCAGAAAAAATTTAATATGGTTTTAAGAAAAAAACTTAGTCTCAGTTGTCAAGTTAGATAAAAGTTATAGAACTGATAGTTTATATTAACCATGAGTATTTTTAAAATTATTTCGTATTAGTTCTGACCACATTATTCACCTAACTTTACAACAGCAAAATGTTCTTATGTAATGTATCTTCTGTAACATCTATTTTGAAATCAATGGTCTAAAGATAATCGTGAATACATTTGTTTTGCATCACAGTGCTCTTTGTAAACTTTATTATGCTTACCACATGTCGAAAGGCTTTTCAGAGTTTAAAAGTACTAATATACTACTATATTTGCCATAGTATTTTATTATTTAAAACGTAGTAATGTGTAAATGAGCATATATTGAAAATTTATTACTTAGAATTGTGATACAAATTTAACAATTATTATTTTTCTTTATTTTACATCAGGAAATCTGCATGACTCCACAACCCAGAGATGCAAAACCTGGCTGCACATATTACTTAACACTTCTGAAGGATGATATTCAGGTTAAGCAAGGTAAGCTTCATTTTTACATTGAGATCCTGACATACTTTGTTTAACCCTGTTATGACCAGAGAATACCTTTCAGTTGTTGAGTACACACCTGCATATCAAATTTCATAATTAAAGAGAAAATTGTAAATCTGTTTTATCAATATTTAAATTAGAGTTATTTTATAACATTTATTTGTGTAATTCACAAAGAAAGAATGAAAACAATGTTTCAACTTTAATTTCTGCTTAGCTCCAAAGAGCCTCACCTTTAAACAATGCATTTATCAACTTTTTCATAATTTTTCTGCCCATTTCAGAATGTAAGTTTTATATTGGCTGAAAAAAACTATTTTCCCATGAGAATATAATGATTAATGTCTTGTTTCTCATTTGATTTTTTTTCTATGTTAGTGGGTTTATTACTACAGCCCATGTTGTCACTTTTATGATTATCAGAATATGTGATCTGAACACACTTACTGATGAAACCAGGCTTTGAAAATAACTATATCCAACATTTAAATATGATTGAATTGAACCATTATAAACTATTGACATCAATTTAGACTAAATTTAGTGTTGTGAGCAGTAATTCAAGATCTCCAGAGCCTCTAGTAAACAAAGTAATTTAATGGGAAGTTTAGAATGCTTAGGAAAAATCACAAACCTGAAAGTTTTTTTATAGTTTCACTAGATGTTCTTTCATTACATAAAATTTTTTTGTGTTAAATTATACTTTTATGAAAGCTACGGAATATTTCATCTATGACAAGACATCAGATATTCTTAGTAAGATTCCACAAGTACAGTAGGTGACAACAAAATATTTTAGTGAGTCAAACCCATATTTAGTAACTATTTTTGTCGAGTGGATTGCATTTAAGCGACACAGACAAATAAAAGAACTTGTTATTATTTATTCAAAAGAAACTATATTTATTACATATAAATTGATTTTGACCAAGAAATTTGTTAGCAAAAATCACAGCCTGATAAAGTGAGGTCCTATTTTCCAATAAATCTTTGTCCATTTATACTGCAATCAGCAAAATTGAAATTGCTTTGATGTATCAAATGGAATTTTCTGATCAACAATGAATTAACTTAAAATTCTAAAATGAAAGGAAGTATTTTTAATTTTTTTATAAGTTGTGTCTACTAAGTTTTATGCAATTTGGTTAAATACTTCCACTGAGAGAAGGGGTCAAATCAGGGGGATATCGGTGATACTCCTCTGATCCAAAAAGAGTTAAAGGTTTTGCACATTTCTCCTCCCAGGAAATTATAGAATTACATTATTATTACATACAAGTTTTTATCTTGCTGTAGATTTACATTAATATTTGTGTTTAAAGGTATATTTTATCAATTTTTAATGTTGCCTTTTATCCAGAATGAAAAGTTAATGTATTATCCAACTTCTTATGTGACTCTGTATTTAATATAACTAGATACAACAAAAACAAAATAATGAAAATTTCAATAATTGAAAATCATTTTCTTACACTGATAAAGGTTTTAAATAGACAATCTGCTGGTGAATTCCATGAGGGAATAGGTTTTAATTCACTAGTTTGTGACTTCTTTTTGTCTTGTGGTTTTTCTTGTTAGTGGTTTTAAAAAAGGTTGAAATTTTTACATTTGTTAATTCCAAGGAGATGATTTCAGGTTGGTTGGTTGGTTTCATTAGTTGAATCTAAAAACTGTTTTTTTCTGTGTCTAAGCTCTTTCAAGGCTGGTCTTATGTTTTTTGATGTCAGTTGCCCTCATGGTTAGTAGCCTGTACAATCACCTAAGTACAATGACCATGTCAGTGATTGATATCCAATTGTCACAACCTTACCATAAGTACTCAGATGGCAGTTGCTTCTCAGTTCTCTTTCCTTTTCAATAAGTCTCCAGCAGTTCTAGTCAGTATGGTGTTCAATATCAATTCCATGGCCAAGTTGTTTGAATGCATAAGATGTGCTTTATCCTCTGATTTTTGAGTTCTTACCATAAAATGTCTGATAGTTTTTAAAGTGCATAATTTTTACAGGAATCTTAAGACTTGGAAATGACCCCAGATTTTTCAGATGGTTTGAGAGCTACTATGCATCATTTTTATATACTACAAGTTCTAATTTAAAGTGAACATGTATTGAAAGCTTTCCACAAATCTTTTGACTGTTGTACACACAGTTTTCTGGGAGATCTGAGATTTTACAATCATGACTGATACATTTGTTAGGAGATATCCATTAACACTGAAAATAGTTTTGATAATACAACTTTATGGGTGAGGTGACAAAGCATATTTTTACAGAATGTCATCAATTTTTCTCCCACCAGCAGACTATATTTTTGTTTAGATACATGAATAATGAATATGGTGTTTCACTTCTGATTTTGTTATTATCATTGACATCAGTTTATTCAGAATTAGTTAGTGCCAAATTAACTTTTTACCATTCATAGCCAGAAAACTATACATCTGCTGATTTTGCTAGTAATTTTCCTGTTTTCCTCTGTGTGATGATTTTAATTTTAAAAAGCCATTGAACTTTTACATCACTACACAACCTATTATAATGTTTTATCAAAATTAATTTTTTTGCAATCTACTGGAAAAATGTTATAATAGTAAACTGTGGTTAGGATTAACTTGGGGAAATGATTCGTACCATTTAAATCATTAAACAAACAATAAGTACCTTCTGTATCAGGTTTCATCACTAAAATTATTAGTAATAACTGTTTATCTTTTACAACATGACTTGCCTCAATCTTTGAGAAGACAAGTTAGAAGATCAAGGTTCTACAGTTGGTCTTTCTTGATATTTTATCTTCAGAGCCCTCAGTGGAAGTGTCTTAGACAGTAGTCTTCACCCGCTACATTTTTTTCATAGTTAACTTTCTTTTCATTGACAAATTAGCTTACTAAATTTATTTTATATACCTTTTTTATGATATTTCTGCCCTTTTCTCAATTTCACAAACTGATCCACACTTCTAAAGACATGTTTCTGTAACATTATGAATGACTCCCATATTTTAAGGTTCAACATTTGTAAGCAGCCCAACTAGGATTATTTTAGGCATATATTGAATAGTTTTCAGTTGATTCAAAAGACTTTATAGTGCAAGAATCTACTCAAGGGTCACATAAGGCTCTGTCATTATGATATAACTACTTATAGACCATCATAGTTTGGCTTTATTGCTGGAAAAGTAAATAAAATGTGTGGTGTGCTGTGGATAAAGTTCTTAAGTTTAGTAAATGATATTTTCAAATAAGTAATTAGTTATAATAACAGTAATGTTTTTAATAAATGTATTAAAACTGTTTGTATATGCAATGAAAATTAAAGATATTTTAATTGAAAATATGTAAAGATTTTTGTGTATTACTTAATGTTGTATATTAGTACTAATTTATAATTTTTTTCTAGTTTGGAATTAGTTTTTAACTTAGAGAAATGGCTTTTGATCGTAGTGTCTTTTCTCTTCATATAGCTGACTGTGTATACCTTCAGTCTGATAATACAGAAGAAGATAATTTCATGGTGAAAGGTTTACAAAAGGATAAAGGGGCAAATAAACACGCTGAAATCGAAGTTTTGTCCCAACGTCAAGTCTTGCGGCAATATGGCAAAGAAAGGTTTGATAGTGGAAGCTGGCACAATAATGGTTCAGGGATCCTGACTAGAGCATATGCAGAAAAATATGACATTTTCAGAATTGAGCGGCTTTGGAAAGATGAGAAGTGAGTAGTTCTAAAATGTAACTAGTTAATGTTAGATGTACTATGATTTTTGCTTGTAATATTTCTATACTAAAATATTTTATATTTTATTCTTGATCTGAAATTTAACTTTTCATATTTTTTCCAAAGAATTCAAATGTTAAACCAATTTGTAGAATTCACCTGTAATTGTTGATTACTAGTTACTGCTACTCTGCACAAGGCCAGATGACATGACTGTTTATGGCTATTATAAAGTAGAAGATTTACACAAAATCTTCTTGTTTGTTAACACTTTATATTACTCAGTGCTTGTTTTTGTTTCTATTAATGTAAATATAATAACACTATATTTCCAAAGTGATTCTGGAGATGTAGGTTATTATTTTATTTACATTAATTGAAATGTGTCATAATAAACTTCAGTTTCCACGGAGTTAAAAAAAAATTATTTTTTTTTTATTCAGGCTTACTATAAACATTTCTGTAGTACAAATAGTGAATGTTTTTTTAAAGATAATTTTAATAGTGCAAAACATAATAATAATCAGTGTAGTTTATTTATATTTTTTATAACTGGAATACCAATGGAATCATAATGTAAATTTTTTTTCTCGTGTTAGAAAAAACTTGCACTCCATAACTAAAAAAAAAAGATTTAATTTTCATATAAAATCAGATTTAAAACTAATAAAATCTAGTGCTTTTCACAGAATCAACTTGATATCATGTGATAGAGTAAAAATATTAAAAAAATATTTACTTTTATAAATATTAAAGAGTTCTATCATCTGTCATATATTTTGTTTGTGTTTTTTTGGTTCTTAAAAGATAAAAAGGTGAAGATTTTGGTTATTTTATGTAATTACTAATGTTTCCATGTGTTAAATCGATTGAATAATTATTTTGTTACCATAAATAAACTTAATCATACTTGCATAACTGATGAACTAGAGTGGCCTAAAATGGTTTTACTGCCAAACAATTTGCAATTTTGAGTAAAAAGTTATGGTTTTGAATTTTTTAACTGTCTCACAATCTGGAAACTATCCTGTGCTCAGTTGCCATATTAAATGCTATTGTTTTTGCACCACTTTCATAACATCATTTATATCACCAAGTCATTTTTTATTATGCTTTTGATCCTCAAAAAATAACGTATTGGTGCCTTACAAAGTTTATAAGTTCATGTAACTGTTTATATATTCTGAGATCCAGGTCCAAAACTTCAGTTTTGACTGCATGGGCTCAGGCCTAAGAGAACTATATATTTTCATAATCAATAGATTTTCCACAATATGATTCTCATTGCAGTACAAAACTTTACCCCAGCAAATATGGCTAAATTTGTGTAAGTTCAAGATCATCACTGTAAACTTATAAAAACATCTCATTTGTACAGTTGTCCAAATATTGCTGTGTATGGTTACTTTCTGACTTTATGGCAAATAAAAAACATATATCCTGATAAAATAGCACCTATGTGAGTGGTTATGGTGCTAGATTCACAATCTGTAGGTTGTGGGTTTGAATCCTTATCACCGAATGTGTTTTCCCTTTCAGCTGTAGGGGTGTTATAATGTGATTGTCAATCCCAGTATTTATTGGTAAAAGGGTAGCTTAAGAGTTGGTAGCGGGTAGTGTTGACTAGCCACCTTCACCCTAGTCTGTCACTGCTAAATTAGGAACGGCTATTCCAACTAGCCCTCGTGTAGCTTTGCACAAAATTCAAAACAAACCAAATCTATCCAAGACTTTTGTACACTTCTGACAAGACCTGCATTCAAATTTTATAAAAAAAAAGCAGTATATATATATCTGTGAAAACTGGCTACTGAAATACACGCTGGAACAACCCATTTCATTTCCATAATTTGAGGAATACATACAGCAGTATTTCATGTGTTATTGATATAACTTTATGATATGTATTGATTCCAAATTAAATTTGAAGAGAAAAAACCAAAAACACAGAATTTTTGGAATAAAAGTGAAACTTAAATCATGCAGTTTTTGCCATATTTCTATTTCAAGTACAGGTAAATAAAATATTCACATAAAAAAGTCTTTTATGCTCAGATTTAGTGTGAGATTTTGAAAGTGATATGAATAATTACATTTTAAGTGAAATGTAACATAGGTCAAAGAATTGACAGAAAAAATAATTTGATTTAAAAATTACCACAACTATATGTTTAAGATAAATTCATATCAAGTACAAAAATAGAATGATTTGGTAAACAGTACACTTTCTGTGTTGTTTAAACAATTATTACTGAAATACAGTGCTTTTTAGAAATAATAACCAACATGTGGAATTTATGCAAATTAACTGGTGTTTGTGGGGATAATTTTTTGTACTTCAATCAAAGTGGTATTGTCAGTGGTCTAAGGACTCTGAGAAAATATATTTGTTTGTTTTGTTTTTTGTTGTTATATTTTGGCCATGTAGTAATACTATACTTATATCATTTAACATGTTCTTTCCTGAACCCTCTTAATGCAGATAGGTCAGAGTGCCCATATTACTAAGGCATAGTCTAATTTTGTAGCCTTTAATCTTCTTGGTTTATGGAGATATAAACCCAAAAGTTACACCCACTTGCCACATTTTCCAGTCACATCCTCTCTTTCACAAAATGTCAGTAATTCTCTCTGATGTTTGGTCTTACATTATTTATAACCAATAAAAAGAAAATAATTTGATTTACTCATGTATAAGGTTAACTTGTTCTGATGACAGTATATGAATTAATCAGTCTAAAAATTCATTGTTACTATCACTGAGTTCACATCATCCAGTCAAGTGAATTATACCTCAGAAAACCAGTTAAATTTTACTAGTTATCAGACATTGTTTGCTTTGTGCATTTTATTATTTTGTATTTTTAATTTCAAATTTTATGTAATGCTACCATCGTCACAAAAAAGTAGGGTTATGTTTAGTTGGGGGACAAGACCAAAAACAAAAGGAAAGGCCATACATAAGTACTAAATTTCTTGTTTTGAGGTATATTTTTTTATCTATTGTTTAAAAAAGTAACTAAAATGTAAGAATTAGAAACTTATTAGGTTAGATAAGAAAACATAAGTGAAAAAAGTTAAAATTTCTCAGCAAGGTCTGCATGTGAGCTGCACATGTTTTAAGTAATTCAGTACCATAACTTGAGTTACATGTTCGCCATGTTTTTTAAAGCTTATTACATGGGTTTAGTAGTTGGACATGGTTAAAAGAGCAATAAAACATTAAAATTAGATAAAAATAGATGAAAACTGATATGAGTCTGAGGCTGTTTAGGATAAATACTTGTAATTTTTGTTACAACTTACATCCATTGTAGAAAGAAAAACAAAGATTTATTTTGTATTTTTTGTGGTGGTTAAAAGATCAGTCAAATAGACCAATGTTAGGGTAGAGAAAATAACAGATAAAATATAAAGTTTTATTGAAAAACTTTTGTTATTCATTTATGATGTTCTAGAAAAGATGAAAAAAAAGTACTTTTAATCTTAACATGAAAATTACCTTGCACTCAGACTAGTCAGAACCTGAGTCAGATTCTAACTCGATAATTCATGGTCAGGTGATTAGGGCGCTCGACTCGCAATCTGAGGATCGTGTGTTCGAATCCCTGTCCCACCAAACATGTTCGCCCTTTCAGCTGTTGGGGCAGTATAATGTGACAGTCAATCCCACTATTCCCAAGAGTTGCCGGTGGGTGGTGATGACTAGCTGCCTTTCCTCTAGCCTTACACCTAAATTAGTCCTCGTGTAGCTTTGCATGAAATTCAAAACAAACCAAGCAATAATTCACAGAAAAATCTTTAATAACCTTACTTAATTACAAAATCTGACTTTTATATACAAAACACTTTTAGTGTTTACTAAAACTTGCCAAGTTTTATAAAGTTACACTTATTGCATTAAAGTTATAATCTGTATACTTTCATGGTTACCTAATGGTTGCAAGGGCAGTCAAAATAACAGAGCCTATTTATTGAGAGTTAATTATGTAATATAAATGTATCAAGATACTATTTTGCATAACTTTGTAGTTTGTCAGACTTGGAGTAGATTTTGTTTAAATTGTTTTTGGATGAAGAATTATTTTTTCAATATCCATGCATTGAAGTTGTATATATTTTTGAATAGAACTCTAGCAAAGGTGTGAAACTGTGTTACTTGGATCAATCATTTTGATTTATGCTGGACAGAATAATTGATAAGTATTAAATTATCATTTGTCTTTAATAAGTGTTTTTTAAACAGTTTCTTCAGTGTGTTTCTCTTGTAAAGTTTCAATTAATTATAAAACAATTTAAAAAGGGGGGAGAGACAAAGCTGTTTTCCATTCATTAAGTAAGTTCCAGTTTTTCACTAATGTTACAGGGGGCAGAAGTTTGCATTTGGCCACCACTACCTCCATCCACATGAAACTTACCATGAGCCATCTCGAAAATTTTACCCTAATGAGGTAAGAAGATTCTCATTGGTTGTTTTAATAATATTAATATAATAATAGTGTAGTTTATTTGGGAGTTTATAGAGGTAAAGACTAACTGGTTATTCAGTGTGCTAACCACTTGAGTTATCTTCTCAGGTTAATAATAGTGTAGTTTATTTGGGAGTTTATAGAGGTAAAGACTAACTGGTTATTCAGTGTGCTAACCACTTGAGTTATCTTCTCAGGTTGGCAATATTATGTCCTAATTTAGTGTTACATAATATTTTCTTATTTGGTTCTTTCCTGTAATTGTTGTGCTGTAACATCAGATACTAGCCTAATACTAACTCTCAAATGGTCTTATAGTCCCTGTCCCAATGTTGTTGTTTTTTGCTACAGACATATTTCTTTTAAACACTTTTTATACTTGATGAAAAACCAGTATGTACTTTTCTTAAAATAAAGACTTGAACTATCTTGATACCAAAAGTCAGTCATGGTTCAGTTTTTAAATTTGGCACACATTTTCTACAGTGATGTGTGTGCTGATATAATTTAATTTTTTGTATGAATGATTAGGTCTTTCAAAAATGTACTTTTTAAAAGTAAATTAACACCCAGCAGTTCATATTCATTCTTTTTAAATCACAGTATGTCTGAAATTCCCAAAATTTTTACACTATGTTTTGTGATAGATAATAAAAAGCTGATAGATAAATTTCCTTTAACTGAGATATACTACAGTTCAATACTAAATGCATTATTGAAAATATTTTCCATGTAGACATTAACTTTTGTCAATTATAATGATGAATTTCTGTCATGCTATAACATTAACAGTAATGTATTACGTTCTGTTGGATACTAGAAAGTTAGAGCATTCTATAACATTAACAGTAATGAATTATGTTCTGTTGGATACTAGAAAGTTAGATCATGCTATAACATTAACAAAACTTAAATTTACATAGACACTTAACATTTGTTAAAGACAATTCATTTTATTACACAAGATTCAACAAACAATGTGTATGAAGGGGGTAAAAAGCTAAGTTTTGAATTAACTTGTTTAGTTATTTTGTGAGTTTTAGTTTATTTTTGTCTTGAAACTGACAGAAAATAATTGTTAACTCAAGGGGTAAATTATCAATCAGTAAATACACAATTATATCTTTCAACTTGGATATATGTTTGTTTATAGCATAACATTATCATAATACAATACATTTATATTGTCAAGATATTTACCCAAAATTTATATAACAAAGAAGAAAGTCTTTTGTGTTTTAAGTGAAATTAAACTTGGAATTTAGATATTTTTGATGTTCTTAAAAAGAAAATAGATTGGTGCGGAACCAAGACCGACTTAGTATTACCCTTGATGAATATATCCATGATGGGGGGATAATATTAACCCACAACCTGAGTATTTAAAACATTGTTATCAGGATACTGTATTTTCCAAACATTTTAAACACATCAATATTTGCTTTCTGTCCACACCAATGTTCTGTATTTTATTCTCTGTTTCACAAGTTTTCAAGTACATATTGCTTATTACAGTGCAGTCAGTTGTCATGTCATGTTCATTACAGTAAGAAATATCAAAAGGTTGTACATAAGTGTCTAGATGGAATAATGGTTTGTCCAAAACAGACTTTAATGTTAACTTAAAAATTGCTGTTCGTGACCAATAAAGTATGTATCAGTTTATCACTAATTATTGGATTTTTTTTTACCTTCTTTTTTTACTGATTTGTTTTAGATTTATTTCTTTCAGTTTAAGTATATTTAGTTATATTTAACTGTTTTATGTTGTAGGTCCTGCGAGTGCCATTATATGAGATAATTCCTCTAGATTCAATTCGAGGATTGTGTTGTGTTTTAGACCTAAACACATACTCTAAAGGTAGACCCAAGGGCTTCCAGTTGGAGGATGTTTATATCTGTGAATATCGAGTAGATAAGAGTGCACACTTCTTCTACAAGATTTCAAAGTCCAAGTAAGCTGTTGCACTATAAATTTTTCATAATTTTAAATCAGAATTAGGGATTCATAATTGTACAACTTTCCATCATCTCAATAGTAGCTTTCATTTTTCTTTTTCTGTAATCTTTAAAATGTTTAAATGAAAACAAACCTTTAGTAATACATAAAGACCCATAAAAAGTTTGTGTTATTGTTTTGAGAATTCATCTAAAGCTAGCTACAGACTCTATATAGGCTAGTAATATCTGAGCATGTAATTTGTATAAAAGATTTTGTAATGTAATCTTTAAAACAACTATTATTTAAGTCCTATTGATGGTTAATCCCACTCAGTAACAGATTTGAATGAACCTAATATATTCATCAGTAAATTCTCACTATTTGAAATCACAGAATGATTTATTTAATTCCACCAAAAACATGTATTGTAGTTTAGGTATACTGAATGAGTTATAATTCAAAAATCTCTGAAAATAACAATTATGTTGATAATAATCATTAGTAATGATTGACATCTATATCAATCCTTTTTTCCCCTGCCTTTTGTACAATGTTCCATGAACCTAATTAATGACAGTTTTACCATAAGATATGATCACAGACTGTATTCTTCGGCCAAGATTATAAATGCTGTGGGAGCATCCCATCTTTTTTACTACATTTTTTATGAGCCATATTGTTTTCTGCATTCTCTTGTGGTTCTCCTTTCTTCTTCATCATCAAACTCATCTTAAATTCTTTTTTTTTTACAACTATCTCGTTTTCTTAAGGATTTACTACTTTTGTAGTATGGCACATTTGTAAAACAAATATTATATTCTTAAACATTCAATGTGTTCAAGAAAAATTGTATATAACTACAATAAAGCAGAGAAAGGGGTTTTGATGCCTAAAATATTGTATTAACTTGTCAAATTTATGCTACTTTTTTAACTTTTCCATAGCTACCCAGTCAACACTAAAAATTATGCTTTCAAGACATATAGGCAGAGGCTTAATCCTAAGAAGACATATTCGGTAAGGCATTTGCTTTTCATTCTCTCTATATATATTTTCTTAATTTTAGTATTAAAGGTTACAGTCAGTTGACTCTTAAACCTAATTTATATGAGCTTTTAATCAGCTGATCTACAAAAACGTTTTAAGAAGTAGCTAATGCTGATGTTTCTTTGTAGCTTATAAAACTGGGATGTGTTTGTGTTTGCATTTATCTGGCTTTTAGGAAACTCTAAATAGCATCCTAAGTGGGAAAGAATTAAATTTAATGACTTGAACTTTCTCTGTTTTACTTTAGCCTCATACTGTTCCAACCTCTTACAAGAAACGAATGAATAGTGCTAGTAGTGTTAAAAGTGATGGAAGCAAACCTAGTGTGGATGAATCAGACAAAGGCCTTTCCTGTTCTGTGAATGAGTGTATTAGTAGTGAAAACATCATCTCTACTCCTACACTGACGGTGAGTTCTGATATATTCTTACTTACCAACAGAACTAATTAATCGTACTTGTATGATCTTCACTAGACTTCAAGATAATCTCAAACTGATGTATTCAGATTGTCTGTGATAGGCAAATATTGAAAGTATATTCACTGGTTTATCTGTTTAACCTGAAACCAGATCAAAGGTTTGTGATTCTGAATGGATAGAATTTTCAAATTATACTTTACATTAGGTGCAAAAAGTTAACAAAATATTGGGATTTTCTATTTGAATTTAGAGAAATACTTTCTCAAAGACAAGGAAGGTAGTGGTAATGGGTGCAGTTGTGCTTTTCATTATTATATAGTTTACCCAGACCATAAAGGACACTACAGTAAAATAGGTTGATAGTTATAAATCATTGGTGAAACAATAGCAATAATGGATATGGTAGTGGTTTTCATTGTTATATAGTTCACCAGACATAAAGACACTACAGTAAAATAGATTGACAGTTATAAGCCTCTGGTAACACAAGAATGGGAACCTGACATTTAAACATGCAATATCAAATTTAAATTATAAATAAAATATAGTGTAAATTAGTGTGATATCAATTTATAACTATAAATGGAGTATAATGTAAAAGAGTATGAAGTCAAGTTGAAACTATAAATTTAGTGTTAAGGAGTAAGATATGTTGCTACTTAAATTTCAGGAATGTTGACTGACAGACTTGTCCTGTGAATAAAAAAACCTGTCCAGTTCTCCTGATTTAACTTTTTCTGTCATAGAAACTGGAAATGTGTTAAAACAGTTTTCAGACATTAAATAGATTAAATTTAGAAAGTTGAAACTTTACCTGTTAACCAGATGTGCGTGGAGTCAGTACAATGGATAGATCCTGTATTGGAAAAAAGAATGTTGACTATAACTCTGAATTTACTATATGTATATACACAAGTTGTGGCATGTTTTGAGTAAAATGCACAGGTCTGTTTACACAGAAAACCAGATGTGTTACAAAAATATTTCTTTCAAGATATGTCTTTGAATTTGCTATGTCAATCTGACTCATACAAGTCGGAGTGCATAATGATGTTCATGTGAAGAATAAAAATACTTTTGTCCCTCATACAATTTGCATAACCTCTAGAACCTTCAAAATGAACATTTTCAGTTTTGTTTCAGCACTCCTGTATATCTGTATCTGGTATTTACTGTCCTATACCACAAACTGTTGCTAAATCAACAGTATAGAATAAAATGAATAGTTGATAACTGACATCAAATACATAATATCATGTGGAATCGCACCTATAAACGTTTGTGGCATGTACATATTGGCCCCATGTGGCATGTACATATTGGTTAAGTGATAGTAAAATTATTTTGTCCATTTTTCAAAATATTAACATAATTTTCAAGTAAGGACAGATATGATACATTTGGTATATAAGTATTTTAAAACTAATATATGTATAAACCATAGGTTTTATTAGTTTTCTCAAGTTCTGTGCATTTTGGTATTTTGTTTATATAAAAGTAAAACTATTACACATTCTTTTTACAAGGTTTTGTTTGTTCTGTGTTATAGTGCTTGAATTTCAGTATGTGTGTAATATGTCTTCCAGCATTTATATGGCTACTGTCGTCTATGACAATTTCTGAAAACCAACTGCTTGTTTTCTTATAATTTTGTCCATAAATTTATATCACTGATTATTTCTAGAGATTTTTGGGTGTGGAAGTTTTTGTGGAGATTCATCTTATCTTTTAAACCAGAGTTCAAACAGTAAAAACACTGATTTTCACCTAGTTATGCTTTAGGTAGAAAGGAAGCAGAGGGTGAAGATTTTTATGAAAGTTTGAAATAATGATGTAACAGCACTGATCTTTGCTTGATGACATATTAAGCATAATAATTTGTGTAATAAATAGGTAGTACTTTTTATAATCGCTTCTTCTTTGGGTTTTATCACAGCGACAAGAAAGAAAGGAGAGATTGAACAACATTCTTCTTAAGTTGCTGGCCCAACTTCCAGGAAAACAAGTGATTGACATTAGTTATCTATTACATACAAATAGAGGAGGAAATACTAGAAGGCCTCGTAAGAAGCCAGTAGCAGAAGAAACTGTCACGTGAATTTTTCTATTAAACTCTATGTTAATGCTTCTGTTTTAAGGTCATGAGAATATGTTGCTGTGGCAACATAACTACTGTTATTAGTGCAGCTTTGCACTGCCATATATTTAGCAGAGTTATGTGATTTTTTGTTGTTTTTTGTTCTGTCTTTATTTTTAAAATGATCATTCAAAATTGTATGTATATATATACATATAATCATTGTTAGAGTCTCATAAAAAAAGACCTTTGCACACTTGCTGATAAGCTTGCTATTTGAGCAGAATTAATCACATCATGCTAATGAGCACATTGTACAGTAGTAGATTAATAACATTTTGACCTTGATTTTAATTAAAAAATGAATTGGTTTTACTGTTTGGGCATATGGTAATTTTCTAGGGCATATGTGGAACTTAATGCATGAATTTTATTTATTTTATATTCTTTTTTTTTTGTTCTGTGAGTACATGAATTGTACCCAATTGTTTTCTCAAATTTTACATATTTTTAATCATGACTTACAAAAAATCTAGACTTGGAAATGTGTCTTGCAAAGTTTATTAACTTATTCTTGCATTTTAGTTTTTGCTAAAAGTAGTAATACCTTTCATTTAGGTATCATGAACCATATAAAAGAATCATTCAGAACAGAAACGTGTTAACTTATCATTCGTCAAAGGTCAGTTCCCAGTGAAGTCCTTGTAAACATTGCAACTTCATTGGTTGTTATGACCTTTAAAGCACTGTACATAAGAATGGTGGGAAGTGTTTTTAACAGCAAGGACCAATAAGATATTAAAATAATCTGTTTTCACTTCAGTTAGCAGCAAACTGAATGAGTATTTTGACATTAATCTATTTTTGTTTTAGATATCGAAGGATAATTTTTTGTCTGTTGGGATAGTAACATTATACTACATTTATTGTCATCAACATCAAGCATTATGGTTTATGTAGTGTGTTCTGTGTGAGAGTGGAATACTCAATTGTTGGCCGTAACCCGTTGTTCTGTACTTTGTATATACGTTGTAAACATTTTTGTCGCTTTGAATAAATGTTTAATACTATATGAAGTCTCTTCAGAAGACTGTCTTATAAAACTCTTCACATAATTTCAACTTAGTTACAAATCCAGAAATGGTCAAGAGGGAAACAGTGTAGTATGATGAATGAGTTTAAATAATTAGTTATTCTAAAAAGCCTAGAATGGATCCGTAGTGTGTACATTTTTATTACATATACATAGGTTTGAACCTTAATGAATTAGAGACATATATTTTGTTGTTAAATCATATGTTAAAATACAGTTTTCTGAAGCTTGGTAGTTATCTTATTTCACCACAAACAACTGAAATCATATACTATGTTATAAACTACAATTCATTAAATTAAGTTTCATAGTTTTCACATAAATCAGAAGCTTTCTGATACCTTCATTAACCACTTTCATTCTAATATGACTGTTAAGTCTTTAGTGTTTGTTCTGCTGAAACATGTGCTGGGGTTTTGATACTGGTAAACAAAATAAATTATATTACTTGCATGAATCTGTCAGACTACATAATTCATTTACCAGCATGATAACTATAAAGAATGTGGTAAAATTATTCTAAAAAATTTAAATATTAATTAGTAGTGAGAACTTTCTTGTGTCCTATTTGTTGCTATAAAGATTTTTGCTTATCTCCTAGGAATGCTTGAAGTAGGTTAAAAAATATGAGAGATTATTAACAAGTGGTTATGTCTTGTTTGTAGTAAACAAGTATAGGTGGGAAAATTACTGCAGTGAAACTGTTTAATAAATTGTTAAAATATTAACATTCATACAGACAAAATAAAAGATAATGTTTAATACTATCTTTGTTGGTGCCACATATATGTATTGTGTTTGATATTTTTAAAGATGCATAAGAATAGTAGTCATTTTGCACAATCTTTGGCCAGATGTAAGGGGAAAACTAGTTGGCCAACTAGTTGTTAACTGTCACTTTCAAGGAGATTCTGTCCATGGCCAACATTTTGTTCTCAATAATGTCTTCAGCAACAGTATTGTACTTGGAATATTTGCTTAAATGGTTTTTTTATCATTTCATTGGAAGAAGATTTCAATCTTTGAAGCATTCATTTTATTGGCCATCTTTTATTTGTTTTATTTTCTAGCTTGATGATCCATTTTTTATCAATGTAAACAACTTTGGCCTTCCACCAAGCTTCATGAGCTATACAAGCTTTTTCTGAGTAATTATACTCAATAAAGAAAAAAATACATGTAGTGTAAATAAAGTGTCTAGGTCACTATATATATACACACAGTGTGGTCACAAGTAAATAGACACCACCTTTCCAGAAAAAATGAAATTTTTCAGCCATATTCACATGAATTGATATATTTATAATTTAATTAATATCTAGTAGATCTTCCTTTCACTTCGTGGAGTTAGTTGATCCTTTGGGGCATCATGAGAATCATCTCATCAATTTTAGATTGTGGGATTTTCGCTCACTCTT
>NW_013667149.1:207835-210320 GCF_000517525.1 Limulus polyphemus
AATGTTGTCCTTTGGTTCTATACAGTCTCAGTGTATGAAGGTTTCCTTCTTGAGAATGTTGTCCTTTGGTTCTACACAGTCTCAGTGTATGAAGGTTTCCTTCTTGAGAATGTTGTCCTTTGGTTCTACACTGTCTCAGTGTATAAAGGTTTCCTTCTTGAGAATGTTATACTTTGGTTCTACACAGTCTCAGTGTATGAAGGTTTCCTTCTTGAGAATGTTATACTTTGGTTCTACACTGTCTCAGTGTATGAAGGTTTCCTTCTTGAGAATGTTCAACTTTAGTCCTACACAGTTTTGTTTTATGAAGGTTTTATTTAGAAAGGGTTTTTATATGCTCAAGCTGTAACCTTCCCTGATGGTATTCCACTGTTGAAACATCAGAAAATTGCCAGAAGCCAATTATGAATGTGTTAAACATGGTGCTGCAACTCGTATCAGTGACCAACTCATTGCATGAGTGTACGAAAATCATTCAAATAAAATGCAATTAATTTTTTGTGTACGATGCTGAAGTTGGCAAAGTATGAATTATTAGAGTAGCAAATAATGATTATGACTTGTCTTCTTTTTTTTTTTTCTCACAGAAATGTAGGTGTTTGAATTATTAGTCCTATTGTGACTATAAATAATGCTTCACCAATAAGTTCAACAGTGTAACACCTGGTGACGGTGCAAAATTCGTTGTTAGTGGCCTACAGTAAAGTGTTGGATTTGCAAGCTTTTTTTTTCCTTTTTTCACCAAAATGCCAAAAAAAGGGGAATTTTGTGGAAGTGTTGAAAAGTATTGAAAGTATTCATGACACTTTTATTACAAGACAAAATTATCTTTATTGTGATTCCCTCATTAGCACATGGTCATTGATAGAATTATGTATCTGATTGTTCAAATACTTGTGTCTGATTTGCAGATACTGTAGTAGTAACTTAAGCATATAACCCAGTTACAGGCTGATTAACTTTCACCAAACTTATTACAACACCTAATCATTGATTCAAGATAGGACAGGGGCATCTAACCTTGGTTTGAATGATGAAAGGTATTGATAAAGTGAAATAACCAGTTATATAGAAAAATATATACAGAACATGGGATGCCCTTTGTTTCTGTTGAAGTAAAATCTAAGAATTATAATGTGGAGTTAAATGAATATATTTCATTAAGTTATAAAGCTTAGTTTTTAAATGCATATTATTTTGAAGTCTACTTCTCGGTGAATGACTTAACTCATGTTTTTATAATTTCTTAAGGTGTACAATGAAAGATACACATCATATTGTGAAGTATTAATGATGTCCAGTGCCCCTTTCAAATCATATTGTAAAGTTTTAGTAATGCCCACTACCTGATTCGAAACATATTTTGAAGTTTTAGTGTTGTTCAGTGCCCATATCAAATCATGTTGTAAAGTTTTAGTAATGCCCACTACCTGATTCGAAACATATTGTGAAGTTTTAGTGTTGTTCAGTGCCCATATCAAATCATGTTGTGAAATGTTAGTCGTTTCCAGTGCCACATACAAAATATTAATGTGAATCTTTCGTGATATCCTGTTGTCAATCCAAATAATTGTGGAACATTAGTGATTTCCAGTGCCCGATTCAGATCATATTGTTAAGTGTTAGTGATATCTAGTTCCCGGTGCAAATCGTGTTGTGAATATTTATTGATGTCCAGTACCCGATTCAAATCGTCTTTTGAAATGGTAGTGCTTGATTTAAATCTTATTTTGAACCGTTAGTAAGGTCTACTGCCCGACTCAAATCATGTTGTGAATCGTAAGTTACTTCTATCCAGCTATTGATTCAAATCATATTGTAAAACATTAGGGATGCCCAATTCAATTCTTGTGGTATAGGATAGTGATATCCAGAATCCGAAACAGATATTTGTTAATCGTTAGTGAAGCCCTTTGTTTGAATCAAGTCATGTCAAGCGTTAGTAATATCTAGTGACAGATCTAACTTATATAAAAGCCAGTGTGTGTCACGTCACGCTTCATTTCTCGAAGTAGGCGGAGTCATAAAAGCCAAAATGTATTTATCCAGATAGAATAGTTCGATTACTGTCTGTCCATTACGATTTTGATGATGGGGTGCAATGAGGCTGTGAGGAGGGGCGCCGTGAAACCTTATGAGTGTAGTGTGTTTTGGTATAATAAGCCTAAAGTAAAGACGTAGTGTGGGATCACCTAGCCAAGTGCATAAAATTTATCATGAAAATATAAATTCAATTATAAACTTAAATAGTTTCTGAATTAAGCTATCTTCTGTTATATCACCAGCGTTTTTAATATAAAACAAACCACTTTAATCAACGGAGACTCTTAAATTAAGAAGCCAACAAATACTTTTCTAGTTTTGTTGTCTATGCATTTCATTTTATACTTTACGTACATAGAGTAACAGCAATCTTCTTCTTCTGTAGCTTTTCCCGTATCTAAACGGGGTCGCTATTTTTGACAGCACGTTTCCACTCTCCTCG
>NW_013667149.1:210974-212609 GCF_000517525.1 Limulus polyphemus
TGGCCATACCACTGCAATCTTCTCTCCTGAACTTTTTTCGATATTTCCACTACTTTAGTTGTTCCTCGAATCCTCTCGTTTCTAATCCTATCAAGCCTCGTCACTCCACACATCCAGCTCAACATTTTCATCTCGGCTACCTCTAATTTCTTCTCTTGAGCCTTTTCGATGGGCCAGGCTTCCGCTCCGTACATCATCGCAGATCTCACAACGGTTTTATAGACCTTTCCTTTCACCCTTGCGCAATGAGTAACAGCAATGTTAGGTTATATTTTTGTTGCTAAGCAACATGACATGCCATTGTTGGAAAGTAGTGTTGCCAAAACGCACTGGCTTTTCTTTATCAGAAGTTGTCAGTCTAACTGATTTTTACAAATAATTATTCAATGAATAAGCCACAAATTTATTTCATGAATTATCTTAATTTTGATTGGCTCAAAAAGGAATTTACCGACGTTTGATTGTATCGACTGCACTTTTCTGTCTCTTTGTTGGTCAAGCTTGATTTCGCAAAATTTATTTATTTCAGTTAGCTATGAAATGTGAGGTATACTATGGGGTGGGGTGGTAGTACTTGCCCCATCATTTTTGACGAGCTATACGTTAGTCCCTATCATATTTTTTAAGTGTTAGTGATGTCTAGTGCCCTAACCAAATCAAGTTGTGAAACATTAGTGATATCGAGAACCCGGTGAAAATTATGTTGTAAAGCATTGTTGATGCTCATAACCTGATTCAAAACATATTGTGAATTTTCAGTGATGTCCATCCGTGCAAATCGTGCTATGAGTCATTGTGAAGCCTTAATAATGTCCAGTACCAGATTCCAAACATACCAAATACTGTGTAATTTACAATAACATTTAAACCAACGTAATGGAATAATACTAAAGTTATATAGATACTAGTTTTGACATTCAGTCCAACATTTGCTTGTGAAAGAAACACGAACACTGCTTTTTATAATGGAATTTCCAAAATCTTGAACGGCGTATGACGTCGGAAATGGATTCAACTTAAAGTGAACTTCAGATTTGTTGAAATTTGGCAACAGTTGGATTAACGAACTTTCCAGAATTCTTCTAACAGAATTTGTAGTTCTATGTATTAGCTTGACTGATTCTCAACTTATTTTATGATCAAATTCTCTTATGTGTAGAAATATAACATTATTTGTTTGACCAGTTTTAACTTTTATTTTGTGTTGCATGATTCTGTATTTAAATTTCTACCCATTTCACCAATAACTCTTTCACAGAATTGCCAGAGGACTACATAGCCCCGTTGTTCATTATCTTGGGGTGCAGACGTTTTTGATAGTGAGAAATTTTTAATGGTGTTGAGATATTCATAAACAACTTTGATATTGTTATTTTTCAGGTGTCTCTCTAAAGCTACAATATTAGAATTGTAGTTTACGTTAAGTATTAGATCGTCATGAAATTAATGTCGCTTATTTTTATATGAAAAAAACCCGAACAACTTGTATATCAAAACAAAACATTTATTAAATGAAATAGTCTTCATTCTTATCGACGATGCTTTTCCATCATACAATCTGGTTGTTAATGCCCTGACTAAGAAATCCCTTGGCTTTGAAGCAAAAAACATGTCGATGTCCTCTTTAACACATTC
>NW_013667149.1:213431-216104 GCF_000517525.1 Limulus polyphemus
GAATGTGTTAAAGAGGACATCGACATGTTTTTTGCTTCAAAGCCAAGGGATTTCTTAGTCAGGGCATTAACAACCAGATTGTATGATGGAAAAGCATCGTCGATAAGAATGAAGACTATTTCATTTAATAAATGTTTTGTTTTGATATACAAGTTGTTCGGGTTTTTTTCATATAAAAAAACGCGACATTAATTTCTTAACGACCTAATATTCTATTTTCACGTGCTGTTTGCTAGTTACTGTTTCTAAAGAATGCCTTTTCATGGACATTTTTGATAAACCCAGTAGGGTACTGCAGTCGTTCAAAAAATGTATGAATATGTTTAATTTCATCATCAAGAGTCATGTGATGACAAATTATATAAGATCTTAAAAACACTGAAGTTATAATTGATGTTTTAACCTCTTATGGTTGCACGAGAAAAAATAAATGCTGCTTATTCACCCTATACAATATATCCTTATTTTCCAGATATTATCCTTCAATTTGGAAGTTCGCGATCATAAAAGTTATCCCCCAAAAAAAACACGACTCTCTGCCTAACAAACAGCTTTTGACCTATAAGCCTTCTGAACACATCAGGTAAACTTATGGAAAAAGTCTTATCCAACAAACTTCAACATTACTTAGAAATCAATAACATCCTCAACAATAACCAAAACGCAGACAGACTACCTATCACTTAATAAGAATGGTCGAATCTATATACCGAGGGTTTAACCGCAATCACTTCACAGTCGCAGCTTTTTTTAGATGTAAAGCAAGTATTCGATACTGTTTAGCAAAATGCTCTAAAGTATAAGTTAACTAAAAACAAGATTCCTATTTCCATCACCAGATGGCTGCCTTGGCTTTATCACTAATATAATTTCTAAAGTTAAAATCAATAACAGCATGTCCAACGCATTCCCACTGACAGCAGGAGGTCCCCAGGACTCTGTCCTTAGCCCAGTACTCTACATTCTATTCATAAATGACATACTGCTCCCGCAGCTAATATACACCATCATCTGTCAGTGTGCCAATGACATTGCTGTCTGGAGCACATCACGCGATCCACTCACTGCCACGTCCATAGTCCAAGATGTATTACATTATTTAATTAAATAGAGAGTACTTCTCAATCCAATCAAAACACAGGCAATAGCATTTCACAGGAAGATAAAACAAAAACATTAAACAAATAAACTTACATTATACAACACCCCCATCACCTTTAAAACAAATGTTAAATTTTTCGGAATAACGGTAAACTCACGCCTATCATGGATAACTCACTACAGCAATATTATCAGGAAAACAAGCACTAGACTGGCACTCCTTTGTCAGATCGGGAGTATGACCAAAGGCTGTAACAGCCACTCATCACTAAAATTTACAAAGCTAACATCAGGTCTCTATATGAATATGGATGCACCATTACATGTAATATACCTGACACATTCATTATGCAAAAAGATCCAGCAGTAACAGCTCACCGCTATCAAAACAGCATTTCGTCTCCCAAGATGCACCCCACAACAACCTCACTGACTTACCTCGCATTAAGGATAGCGTTAACACTCTAGCCCCAAAAGTACTACAACAAAGCCCAAAATAGAATCAACTAAACAAGCACCTTTCCCATCCTAGCAGCCATACCTTCTACACGCCAAACATACATCTCTCCATTCAATTATATTATCAGTGTTTAGCATACATGTATTAATCAGTCCTTTCCTTTTCAGTTCCACATCTCAGGCACGGGTCATGTAGATTAATCGGCGCCTGATCCGCGAAAGCAGGTTTTCTTCGGGCACTCGCTTTCCCCTGCATCAAAATTTCTCAGGGCATAGGATTATTTTATCCCAGCCCCCCTGAAAAGGGCTGTTAATCTTGTAAATCCATCAGACTCACTTTAATCATAATATCATTTTAACTTTAGAAAGTTTTCTTTAAATCAGTCGCTCTCTTAGAAAACTATTCAAACAGAATCGCGCTCAGTCAGTCTGCATCTCTCTTCTCCAATCCTCGTCGACTGACGTCATCCACGTGGACAAACAAATGCACATGTTCCACTCCGACTACGAAACGATGGCCTCATCACAGCTGGGTCGGCATCTTCCTCGTCTCCTAACAATCCACTCTCTGTGTTAAAATTTCTCTACCAAAATTCGTTAACTTTTTGGCAGTGTGGAGTGACGAGAAGCAAAAAGATTTTTTAAACCTAAATTCCTGCCACAAATTTTTGTTTTTTGTTTCTCCCATAAACAAACGTTGGACTGAAGAGGGCATGTGAAACTGGTAGCCATATAAATTAGGTATTGCTCGTTTAATGTGGATTTAGACATTTTACACAATATTCTGTACTTACCTATTTTAATAATGGTATCTACGAAGGAACGAAAATGTATTAATATTTTCAAGAACCATTGGGAAATTGGCCTTCTTTACAGAAACTACGAAGCACTGTTCTATGCTGCAAAAAATAAATAACAAATACTGCAACAATTTCTGGCCTGGCATGGCCAGGTGGTTAGGACGCTTGACTCGTAATCTGGGGGTCACAAGTTCGAATCCCCGTCCCACCAAACATGCTCGCCCTTTCAGCTATGGGGGCGTTATAATCCCACTATTCGTTGGTAAAAGAGTAGCCCAAGAGTTGGCGGTGGGTGGTGATGACTAGCTGCCTT
>NW_013667149.1:216529-243006 GCF_000517525.1 Limulus polyphemus
CCTACAGTGGATATGAATATCTAGGAATTCCCTTGGTTCTGATGTGTTAGTAGTTATCTCAGCATTTCAGACACTGTAAGCTGATTGGCTGCCTCAGCCAATAGAGGGGGTGGAATAACGAGTTCATCTATAATGAGTGCACAGATAGTTCACGAGAGAACCACCACATAGTGATATAGATCAGATGTCGTGTCTTATCACGTCATCTACTTTATAGTAACAATCAGTCTTAATATCTTATTTAATTTTCTTAACATTCTTTTTACAGTTATCAGTACTGAAACGTTTTTAATCTTTATCACAATTACAGTTTCACGTTATAAGTAAAACTTACATTAAATCTGCTATTTTGATCTTTAGTTTTTATTATCGTTAACTTTATAATTTTTGCTTATATAGTTAATTGCATTACATTTGTTTTACAAAGGCAGATTGTGTTAATAAAGATACTGTTACTATAATCCCGTAGGAGTGCATACGGATTTCAACTTGTCTCAATTTATGATTATAGTATTATTTTATGTATTTAATTGCATTACATTTATTTTACAAAGGTGGTTGGTATTCCTATAAGCAGACAGTTTTACTATAGTTTTGTAGAACTGCATATAGATTTGAACTTGTCTCAACTTATGTTTATAGTTTTCGTTTATATGTTTAATTGTATTACATAGTTTTACAAAGGCAGATAGTGTTACTAACGCATTTAACATACTGTATTATGTAGCTATAGTTTTTGCTTCTGCATTTAATTTGTATGACATACTTTTTACATTTACATGTTTTATATGTCAAACTCATCACTAATTCATTTGTTTACATTTCTATAATTAATATATTGTATAATATACTTTTACAGATATTCATTTGAAAAGGGCATTTATTTAAATCTCTAATTAATATACAGTAATATAAATTTCATGTTTAGTTTTATAAGTTAATCTATATAATTGTTCCACTAAAGTTTAGTTTTCAAGAATTTATGTAAATAATTATGTTTAACCAGTACTATTATAGAAAATTTTATTTTTACCTTTCTGTAGATATTTTCACAAATGCTGACAGATCTCTACTAAAACGAATTACATATAGGCATTCTTTCTGTTACTATTTGAGAGTCAATAACCTTGAATGTAAACGATTGAAGTAATTTTCAAACAATGTGGGCACTTTAACCCTATTGGATAGTTAGTCTGACTTATTACAACCTTTTACTAAGCTTTTGTTTGTCACTGAATTTAAAAGTCAGTAGTTCATTGGTTCTTTCACTTTACATAGTGATATAAATTACTAAATATCTATTCATGATATTTTTTTTCTCAATATATGATAGGACATGTTTAATATGTATGCTACAGTTAGTGCACAATGCTTGTATATTTTCTACTTAATTAGAAGCTCCACAAAACATATCATGCACTTGAAATCCATAACTAAATTGACTATCTATGACATGCTGGATAATGGGTCTTTTGACCATTTTGCTACCCCTCTTTTATTGCTTAAAACTGACAGACTAAATGCCTAATAAACACTGATCTTTAGGAAATACAAAGTGTAATTTATACATGTGGCAGGAGAGAGTGTTTATCATTATCAGTTAGATAAGGTTACATAACAATACAAAACACTAAATATGTATTCATGATATTCTGTTTCTCTAAATATGCCATCCAATGATTGCTAGATACTTAATGACCAGTGTCATTAATACACATACAAATGGTGTGGGCTCTTTCAACTCTACTGGTTATTTCAATCTGATTCATCACATTCCAAGGGCATATTAACAAAGCTATCCTTCGTATAAGTGATGTGTTTGCCTAAGGCTAAAACAAGTATTTCTTTCATTTCTATAAAACTGACAGACAAGTCAGAAATTATATATCTATAACATTTAAACTCGTTAGTTCACCAAAGCATCAAATACAATGTTCACATAACATAAATTAACATAGTTCATGACCAAATAAGTGTGTGTTCAATTCTTGTATTTCACAGAGTTCAATAGTAAATAAATCCGTTTTCCTATATAAAGTTATATACTATTTATGAGAACTAAAAACATCTTAGTTTATAAAATACTGGATTTTAAGAGGAGCTTAAGTTTTTACATGTAAGGGATACATCAGCTAACAATGACTTTCAGGAAGTTAGAAAGAATACAGTTAGGGCTAAAACTAAAAGTAGTGGATTTTATTGTAATGAACCTATTCTACTGAGCAACAGATTTCAGCCCTTGGCTTGTGCAGATGAGGAACTATTGGGGGGAAGGAAAACAAAAGGGTCAGAGAAAGATATGGATGATAAACTTAAGGAGGTTTTAGGTGATTCCTTGACAAGGCATGTTTATAGGATAGTCTGTGGAGTAAATAGGGAGAAAAGGATTATATTATCCTCCCCAGTAGCACAGGTGGTGGATGTAACTAACAGAGCAAGAGATATAGTAAAGGGGCTAGCAGTGATGTGTTGTTGTGTACATGGGGGGGGGGGTAATGATGTAGGGAAAGATAGGTCAGAGGAGCTAATTAATATATATAAGTGGGTTGATAAAGGTATGTAAAGAAAAAGACCGTAACTGAATTGTGTCAGGGATACTGCTAATAATTAATTGTGGGGATGAAATTATGAGTAGGTCACTAGGACTCAATGATAGGCTTAGGTTAATATGTAAGGATAAACAGATAAGCTGTTTAGACTTGTGGGATCAGTTCAATGGGAGAATGGAGTTTTTTGGAATAGATGGTTTACATTTAAATAAGGTAGGGTCTGGCTTGTTCACAAGGACTATTAACTCAGCTGTAAGGGAAGATTTAAACTAGGACTAAAAAGTAGTGAGGACAGGCTAAATTGTTATTATTGTAATGCTAGAAGTATAAGAAATAAAATAGATTGCTTTAGGGCACTGGTAGGAATGGAGGATTTCGATATAATGGGAATAACATGGTTAAATGTAGACAATGTTGAGGACAAAAATTTCTTTAATATACACATTATAGGATACTTAATAAGGATAGAGTACTAAAGATAAAGAGGAGTGGCTTGATATGTAAAATGTAGTTACATCCTGTTAGACTTGAGGATATCAAAGATAATAGCAAGGAGATTGAATCTATTTGGGTTTCTGTTAGTGGATATGTGCCTGCCTGTCAGTGATTTCTGTTTGTAATATAAGGAACCACTTATGTGGTTTTTTGTTAGCTTGTCTCATTAAAACGATGCGCGCAAGCACGTGGATAAGTAATAATACCCAGTTGAACACCCTCAGGGTCCACTTAGTATGAGTGCAAAATTTCAGGTTTCTAAGTTCTTTCCTCTTGGAGCTATGACAGTCACACATATACAGACATGCTCGTGTCTGTCTCTCTGTGATTTCTATTTGTAATATAAAGAACCAATTATTTTCTATGTCTCATTAAAATAAAGCGCATGCATGCACTCACGTGGATAAGATAAGTAATAATACCCAGGTGTAAACCCTGAGGATCCACTTACTATGGGTGCAAAATTTCAGATTTCTAGGTTCTTTGCTCTTGGAGCTATGATAGTCATATTTTTTTCTATGTGGTTTTTCGCTAGCTTGTCTCACATAAAGATGTGCATGTACATGAATAAGTAATAATACCCAGATGCGAACCCTCAGGGTCCACTTAGTATGTGTGAACAATTTCAGGTTTCTAGGTTCTTTCCTCTTGGAGCTATGGCGGTCACACAGACACGCCCTTTCATTATTATAGATTTACGAAAACTATAAACATCTTAGTTTGTAGAACACTGACCTACAGCCAAATATAATGATATCTGCAGTGTATACCTGTTCTAGCATGTGATTAGTCAAATAGAATAAAATCACTGTAAATGAAACATAAGGGATATTCCTAAAAATGATTCAAGCTGTTATAATCATAGAAGGTTTCTTCCTTTAAAAACTCCACAAAACATGTCAAGCACTTGAAATCAATAACTAATATCCATGTCGTACTGGGCATTGGGGCTTTTAACCCTCCCATTATCCATCCCTTATTGCTTAAAACTGGTGTGTTTCACCATAGCCTAATATGCTATCATCAATATATGTAAGTAGAATCACAGACTTGGCAAGTATCACGCATACTGAAACATTTATTAACGAAACTTCAAGTTAATAAAAAAAAGGACTCTATCCAAGATTTATCAAAAATCATGTCTATGCATCCTTCCTTTGAATATGTTATGGACAAAATCTGAAAAATAACTGTTAAAGAAAATTATTGACAAAATATTTCAATTTTGTTGCTTTTATTATTTCTTATGATAAAAGATATGGTCTACAAGAAAATACATCTTTTATTTCAGTTTATAGAAATCCATCGCGTTTACTGTATAATGTTTATTATTACAGGGTATATTTTACAATCATAATAATTTGTATGTTCACTAGAATTTAAGGCCAACTTAATTAATGAAGAACGGATTTTGTATGTCACTGAACTTATCAGTCAGTGAAAAACAAATTTATCTATTCTTTCATCATTACTTAATGATACAGGAAGCTAAATGTACATTCATGACATTCTCTTTCTCAAGATTTGAGGATACATTAGGAAGTTATTTTTTTGTTTTAAGTTACTACTTTCTGGTTGTTTTTCTGTTTTAAGTTACTACTTTCTGGTTGTTTTTCTGTTTTAAGTTACTACTTTCTGGTTGTTTTTCTGTTTTAAGTTACTAATTTCTGTTTTGAGTTACTACTTTCTGTTTTTTTTTGTTTTTTTGTTGTTGTTGTTGTTTGTTTTAAGTTGCTGCTTTCTGTTTTATATCTTGAACTCACATATTTATAGTTTAAAACTACTATTGCTTACAAATATAACTTACCAATATCTATATGTAGTCTAACTTCTTCAGAATGTAATTGCTCAGATACATAAAAAAATAACAATATTACCTATCTTACAATTGGGGTTGTGGTCTTCAAATGTATCTGATGGGCAAAGTCTGCTGACCAGCTGACAGTTCGATAACTTTATATTTAGGAATAACACAAACAAAAACATGTATGGGTTATAAGATACTGGATTTTCAAAAGTAAATTATTTTCATACAAGTCTAGTGCATTTCAGTTAACATACAATTCTTGTATATGGATTATTAATTAAAGGTTTAAATTAATATTACAAATGATATTGAATATTAACGTTTTAATTACAACTGTCATCAACACCAAAGGGCGCGTTGCTAGGGGCACGTTGCTAGTATAGCCCAATAACACACGTTGATCAAAGTATAGATTGAACTAGACCTCCCTTGAACTTAGGCTTCGAGACTAAACAATTTTTGGAATACTAAGTTTATTTATTATTCTTCTGTTTGAAAATAACAACATATAGAGATTTTAGTAGATTATAATTTTACTCTGTAATGAATAAATGATTCAGACATGCTTTATATTTTACATTTTCAAATAGATTATTCTTTCACTTATATAAAACCCCAACATGTTTTAAACAGATATCATTGATATATGTTAGTTTACTCACAGACTTAACGAGTCTGAAACAATGTATGGCTTACAAAGGTGGATGGTGTTTCTATAGGTGGTTAGTGTCACTATACTTCCATAGGATTGCATACGGTATTGAAGTTGTCTCAATTTATGTATATATATATATATTATATGTTGTTTACAAAGGCAGATGGTGCTTCTATAGCCAAACAATGTTACTAACACATTTAATGTATAGTACTGTATTTAGATATAGTTTTTACTTTTATATCTAATGTGTATGACATATTTTTACAATTTTCGATGTTTTATATGTAAAACACGTATTGCTAATTCACTCGTTTCATTTGTATAATTAATATATTGTATAACACTTGTCCACCCTGATAAGGACGTTTACTTACTTGTCTCAATTATATACAATAATTTAGTTTTTATGTTTAACTTTATAGGTTGCTTTTCTTCACTAAGGTTTAGTTATAAAAGTGTTATGTAAATATGTTTAACCATTACTACTGTAGACAATTATATCCTTACCTTTTACAAATATTTGTCTGGAGCTTGTTTCTTGCTGGTTTGGAACTTTATGCATAATGCTGGATAATACAAGTCTCGTATAAATATGCTACCAATGTACGTAAGTTAAATCACAAACTCTAAATATGACTGTTGTCACACACACTTTAAACATATATTCACAAAACTTTAAGTGTAGGATAGGAGATTATGATCTTAAATCAACAGTTCAAATTTATAGCTAATCATTCATTGAAAACGTGCGAGAAAATTCACACATTAGATTAATGTTGATGTTCATTGTAAATATTAAAAGTGAGTAACCTTTTCATCAGTAGAGGTGAAATGTATAAACATAGGTTTCTCTTTCTAATCCTGGTAGCAACGTCCTGTGAAAGTAAGTCAAAAAGATCCAGTTCGTCTCTAATTTTACTGACTGTTTTTACGTATTTTTAGAATAACAATAACAAAGTTCTTCACAAAATATTTGATTTCTGTTTATTAATTAAATAAATAACACAAATTGAAAAAAATAATGAGCAATACGATACTGGATTGTCAAAATTAACTTTCATACAAGTCCAGTATATATCAGTTAGTGTACAAATCTTGTATACTTTCTACTCAATTAGACCCATGAACTGAATGTTTCTAATGCCTATTAACAAAACTTCAAGTATTAGATAGGTGATTACGATCTTAGATCAGTTGTTTAGGTTTATAACTAAACATTTATAGAAAACTTGCAAGATGACTTATCAATGACGAAAAGGACAAATTTGTGCATGTAATCCAGATGCTATTACGTTTCTTCTAATTGGAATCAGTAGTAGAGGGTCAGTAAAGAAAGATTTGTAAAGAAATGTTATCAGTCTTATTGCTGTACATTCGGATATTCAAGAAAGTCTCGTACGTTTTCGTTTAGCATAGAACTGTGCTAACTTCGTTTGTATTTTTGTTTGTTTTACATCTCTGAACTTTCAAGGAGTACCATGTGTTTGCTACCCTACTATTGGAGGGAACTTACCGACTACGGTAGTGCTTGTCTATGCTTTCCCCTTTGGCCGCGTAGTTATTGGGTTTTATACAAGTGAAAGAATCTGTTTGAAAATGTAAAATATGTAACATGTTTGAATTCCTTATTCATTATAGAGTAAAAAATGTAATGTACTAAAATCATCGTATGTGGTTATTTTCAAGCAGAAGAACGTCCTTTTCAAGGTGAATAGATGATATGCAATACATTAATTATAGAAATGAAAACTAATGAATTAGCGATACGTGTTTTACACATAAAACATCAGAAAATGTAAAAGTGTGCCATGCAAATTAAATATAAAAGTGAAACCTGTATTCAATTATACTACAGTATATATATATATATATATGTGTGTGTGTGTGTTAGTAACACTATCTGCCTGTAGAAGCACCGTCTACGTTATTTTTCTGAATATACGAGAATTTGATCATAAAATAAGCTGGGAATCAGCCAAGCTAATAGATAGAACTACGAATTATATCAGAAGAAGAATTCTGAGAAGATCGTTAATTCAAAGGTTGCCAAACTTCAACACATGTAAAGGTCATTTTTTTAAGTTGAACTCCTTTCTGACGTTATATGCCGTTCAAGAAATTGGAACTTCCGTTATAAATAAGCATTGTATGTTTCTCCCCCTCAAACAAATGTTGAACAGAAGAGGACATCAGTAATGTCGAAACTAGTATACATATAAATTTGGCATTATTCCATTAGTGTGGATTTAAACTATTATATTTTGAAGTGCCTGATTCAAAATATAATGTGTAGAGTTAGTAATGCTCGGTGCATGAAGTAAACTGTACTTTGAAGCATTAATGATGTCCAGTGATTGATGCAAGACATATTGTGAAGTGTTATTGGTGTCCAGTGCCAGATTAAAAATATTATTTTGAAGCACTAGCGATAGCTAATGTCTGACTGATATATTTTCAAGTGCCCGATTCAAATCATGTAAATCGTTAGTGATAACCACAAAGTAATTCCAAGCATATCGGAAGGTGTTAGTGATTTCCAATGCTCAATTCAAATTATGTTGTGAAGATTTATTAATATCCAGTTATCGATTCAAATCCCCTTAAAAGCATTAGGAACGTCCAATATCCGATTCAAATCTTGTTGTAAAGTGTAATTGGTGCACATTGTACAATTCAAATCTTGTTGTAAAGTGTAATTGGTGCACATTGTACAATTCAAATACTGTTGTAAAGTGTAATTGGTGCCCATTGTACAATTCAAATATTGTTGTAAAGTGTAATTGGTGCACATTGTACAATTCAAATATTGTTGACAAGTGTTACTTATATCCTTTGTTCATTCAAATCATGTTGTGAAGCGTTAGTAATAGCCAATGTGCAATCCAAATAATTTTGAGGCTTTAGTGATGCCAACAAATTGATACGAAGCATGTTGTGAATTGTTAGCGATGTTCAAAAAAATGCTCGAATCTAATACTGTTTGAGTTTGAGCATTTTGTGTATAAAGCAACAATAAATAGTCCTTTTCAGGACTTCGAAAATTGTTAGTGTATAGATATTTGAATATCTAGAGTTTGGATGTTTATTGTTAAGAACAAAAGCTACACAGTAGGCTATTTGTGCTTTGCCCACCACGGGTATCGAAACCCAGTTTTTAGCATTATAAACCTTCAGGCTTACTGCTGGGCAACTAGAAGTGTGGGGGGGCTTCATCATAAGTCAAATCAAAATCAACTATTGCTTCGAAAAAATCATAAGCAAAGTAGCCAGAAATACTGATAAAGTTATGTTATTTAGAATCGTTAATGAAAACCAAAGTTACATACTCTCGAGACCAATGTGCATTGTACTGCGAGTAGTCATTCAAAATAAGCAGATTGTTCATATCTTGAATATATTATATTGAACTTGAAGAGATAAGAAAGAAGGAATTTCAACAACATTCTGTCCGGAGGTTTTAGTGTCAATGCACCTGGTGACTCCCTCCCCCATGGCAACATCCATTGATGTACAAAACCTGCGTCCATTTTGATTCACCTAGAGAAATACGCATATTTAAAAGAGGTAAATTACGATAATGATTTGTCGTCCATTAATCATTTGATAATAAGCATACCCCTTGAACGGTGGGTCAGCGGTAAGTTGGAGGACTCATAACGCTAGCCCATGTCGTCCTTTGTATTGATCTCGATAGTCTGAAAACTTTGTTCAGAATCGGATCTATAACGAGGCTTTGTAAACGTTTCAGTGATCATATCTCAATCTTGACCTTTGATTTGAATGATTAATATTAGTGGCACTAGATTACACGATGTCTGTGTATACATAGTGTGAATAGAATTCACCATACATGTTAGCAGTGTATGGAGCTATAGTGGACCCGGTTATAATACGATTATTATAAAATCCAAATAATACTGACAGAACAAGACGAGTGTTATGGAGGCTTCATTATTCTCGTTAACACATACTTTTCTTGTGAACGAATCATAAGTAAATATATGTTCATTGTGGGTTCAGGAAATTATTTTTATACTAGGTTTAAGATTCTAATTAAATCTTCAGGTCTAAAATAATTGATTACAGAAGCAATCAGAGAGCCTATAAAGTATGAAAAATATTTTGTACGATCAAGCACATTATGCAACCCATGAGGATTCTGTAATACGGCTAAGGCCACTTTCCACGAACCTTCAAGATCTATAGATCTCGGAAGGAAAACGACATAATTCGTCAGATTATCGTTGGTAAAATAGTTCATAAAAGTATTACTAACTAACGTCACAGTTGATTCATATCGAATAATGAATACCTCTGTTGTGCTTAATAATTTCTGATGACAGATGATTGTGATTGAGGAATCCGGCTATTAAATTTTCAGGATATCAGTTCCATTTTACGAAATACTGCTTGTTTTTACCCCTTAGTTTTAGTATTTCTTCCACGGCGTAAACATAGTTGGGCGACTTGATTATTCATTGTTGTTCAAATTCATAAAATGTTCCACTTAAGATTTCTCCAAGATAATATTGTAGTTTGTACAATGGGGAATTTCTCTCCAGTCTCTTATGAATAATGTAGATTTAATCTGTCCATCCAGGCATATAGCCTTTCTTAAAAACTGGCGCTTCAATTTACTAATACGTACATGATCGCCCACTCTGACTCGTTTTAAAGCAATGGGTTTACCTAATGCTTGAAAGATATAAATGAAAGCTGTATTCCACCATAAATGACAGGATGAATAGGATTATAGTAAATAGACTGTACACTTGATCCACATCAGACATTATTTACTTTATAATTCGTCTGAATAGTTGACACCACCTACTTCTATTCGGTTAACCATCAATCCTGTCTCTAACAGTAGTATTGATTTTTCTCGATTCAAAATATTACTAAGTTTAAAAGGTTGACAACCCACCATTATTACATCAAAGATATAAATAACACAGTTAAACTTCAGTAAAGATTAACTCATTTAGATAAAACATGTTTGTGTCTTGTTCTTTTACCTGTTGTTTGATCTCCAGGTGGGTGGTGATGACTAGCTGCCTTCTCTCTAGTCTTTCACTGCTAAATTAGGGACGGCTAGCGCAGATAGCCCTCGTGTAGCTTTGCGCGAAATTCAAAACCAAATCGTTTGATCTCCATACTGGAGGAAGAGGTCAAACGCACCCGACCCTCCCAGGTCTTAAATGACCAAATCCCGATGCCGACACAGAGAGAGTAAAGAACAAAACAGTCAAGAACAAACATCAAATCTAATCATCGAAGCTGTCAAAAAACATTTTATGATTTTATTACACAATATCAAAACTCTCAAGAAGACTGCATCACACTAATCATAAATATCGCCATATACCAATAACCCCGTACATAATAAAACAGTTCATGAGCTCTACAACACAAGACACAACAGAAATTAGATAAAATACATGGACATGGCTCTGAGAAGAAGACAATAAATAAGCAAACAAAAATGAAAACACAAAATACAATAGTCATAAAGTCAATAAGAACAATACAAATCAAGATAGTACAGGAGGGAGGAACAGGTCAATTTGAACCTGACCCTCCCATGTCTACAAGACCTAAATCCCGATACCTGGAACATCTCCATGCTTTATGTACTGGCATCTGTCGGTGTTTTACACGGGGCATGACAATCGTTTAGGTAACCGGAATACAGATGAAATACAAATATTATAAGTTAGATACGTTATAGAACTGGCAAATTTTTTGTCAGTTGGTTTTGTACAATGCCCTTATTTGAAATTAATGAGAGTTAAACATATATATAAATTAAGTCACTGTTTTTATGGGCGCTGTCATTAGTTGAAGTTTTATCGCTCACGGATATTTTTGGGAATGGATATTAGAGAAGAGTTAAACATATGGGTTAACAGATAATCTAAACACGGGACGCTGTCCTTTCAACGCAAAAAAATTGCAACAATATCAGGCAATAGGATAATATTATTTTATCTCTAATAATTTAAATTTTCAGCTAACACACACACACACACATTGTTTTATTTCAGTGAAAAACACAATACACCTTTTCTAAGTCTAGACACATGTTGTATGAGAAAACTTATTGTGAATCATGACTTATGTTTACACATTCATTGTTGAAAAAGTGTAAATATACAAATAACAGTCAGTTATGACTGTCTAAATTATATGTAACAAGAGAAAAGAGAATAGACAAATAATATGAAATGACGTCTATTTCAGTTATAATTATAAACAGAGTCACTGGAATATAAAACATGCATCTAATTTGAAGCAGATGTTTATGAAAACCTTGGCTTTGCCGTAAGACTTTTCAGTTGCAATAGAATATAAGACTTAGCTGAAGAATATCTGCCTGTGGCTGTCAAAACCTCATCAAATGTAAGGGGTGAACACTAGTCGACATTTCTGACATTAACTGCACGTTAAAGACTTAAGCACTACAAAGAAAGCCAATAAACAAAAACAGAAGTTTGTTGAGCAGAGAAAGGTTCACGTTCTTTGTTATATTATGCACATATCAGTTATTATTAATTAAAAGACACAAAAAAAACAACAATTAAATTCTTCCCAATTTTCAGTTGTTCCAATATCACAATAATCCTAACGACAACTTTTGTAAGTATTTCTAGTCTTTCGACTGTCATTACGAGAAAGGTTTTGAAAAAGGCAGCCGAAAACATATATTTACAGTTGTTTGTTGGATTTAAAGTGCAAAGATACACACACAATGGGATATTTGCACTGTGTCCACCATGGGTATGGAACCCTGAAGTTTAGCGTTATAAGTCTTTTAGACTTATCGCTAAGCTACCAGCGGGCATTCAGTTCAACTATGGAAGAAATGTTATCTCTCTTGCACTCCTTTCTTGTGTCCAGTCTACCATTTCGTCTTAGTGTACGTTGTGTCTTAGCTATCAAGTCGTTAACCAAATATGATATGAACAAGCAGCTACTGTTAAATATTTTCTTTCAAAGCATTGGGACGTTCTCTTGTAGGCATGGAAGCGTAGTTCCTAATCTGGTGTAAAGCTATTAGCTGTTTAGGAAAACTATTCTGGCTCTTCTTTATAGGAAATCTGTTTTTGGAGATGTCGACAGGTTCATATTGTATGTGTCGTAAAGAAGATTCGGCCAAAGATAGCTGGTGTCCCGAGGAGGTTGGCATCATACAGGGCTGGACCGTTGTAAAAGTGGAACTCGTCTCAGTGATGGATGCAGAGAGGGAGCAAGTGTCATGAGCCATCTGAGACAATTGTAACGGACCACTGTGAGTCGATTCAGAATGGTTCTGAGTAGCTGTATTGTTAGCTTGGTTACTAACTGTTATTCCTCTAATCGATAATGGACTATCTTGAATGTCGCTATGTAGCCGAAGTTGTTTTTTAGTGCAGACTCGGACACAAGTGGGACAGCAGAGTGATTAGTCACTTCTAAGGAGGAAGGATCACAACCTGATGTACATGAAACGTTGCTGGACCGCAAGTTTTCTACGGGAATACGACCAGGAAAAGTGAATGGTGTTAAATCTGGACTTTTTTCAACTGGCGAGTGTCGTTCCTTTTTCGAACAACTAGTGTGCTTTTGCATGTGTTTGGAAAGAAAGCTCTCTTGCGTGTAGGATTTCCCACAATGCATACAGATATGGATCTTCAAATGTTTGGATTCTTTGTGTCTAGGGATATGCTCCAACAGGCTGTCTTCAGTGGCGAAACACTTGTAACAGCTGTGACACTTGTAGGGCCTGTCTTTCTGGTGGCCGCGAGAGTGAGACTGAAGATTGGAGAGTTGACTGAAGGCCCTATTACAATCAGGGTGACGACATTTATACGGTTTGTCACCGGTGTGAGTCCGGATGTGTTGCTGCAAATGAGACAACTGGGTAAATTTTCGCTGACAAAGCTCGCAGCGGTAAGGTTTGATACCAAGATGGATCCGGGTATGCTGAGACAAATAGGAAGAATTGGCGAAGGCCTTGGAGCACCGGGAGCACTTATAAGGTTTGGGCTCGCGCATATGAATGTGAGTATGAAACTGTAAATCCACCTTGGAACCAAATATCTGTCAAGGACAAGATAAAACAAGGTCAGTGAGAAGTATCGCATAGGAATATTGTATGTTTTGATTATCTTCTTTTTATTAAACCTTACAATAGCATTGTGTACCACAATACCAACAATCAATGTAATGACTCACAAAGTAATTGAATCTAGTTCTATATATATGTAGGTACACTGCAAAAACTCTTACCTTAACTCTAACAGATAGCTAATGTAATATGAAATTGCCCTTAAAACCTGTAATCACATGACAGCAATAGTAACAACATATGCGGTACTGTAGAAGAACACATTGTCTTCTGAGACTTATGCGGTTCATCGGTTTTCTTGAGATACGTATCAAAATTTATTCTACAAACTGTATCATTTGGTAAGTACCATAGATTTAATTTTGTATGCTTATAAATAAATGTGTTGTTAACAATGATACATTTAACCTCTTGGTAAGAAACATAGTTGATAGTGTCTGATTATAAATAATAGCTTAATTGTATTTTGCTCGCTGAAACTTAGGCCTAATCTCTTATAATAATTACACGTGGACATGATTTTCCTTATATGGTATGTCAAGGTCTTCGCGAGAACGAGGCTGAGCATTTTGACGAGTAAACAAAACAGATTCTTTACGGATTCTCTTCATTAATTTTACACCTAACTGCAACCATTACATAAGTCATCAAACAGTTAAACATAGAGATTCACAAGCATATAACTTATCAAACCTCACTTCTTTCAAAAGTAAGGTCAAATAGTACACTCGTATCTTTTAATAGGATAATAAGTGGGATAACTACACACCAATGGACGATAATAAAAGTTTTTAGGCCTATATTAGAGTTAACAACCAGCTCTATACTTTACATATGGTTGTACATGAACAAACGTATTCCATATAACTTCGAGTTACTCCTTCTCATTACATTCTGGTGTTCATGTTTCAGAACTATATTTACAATACCTAGGACTTAAAACAGAATAAAATACACACACACATAGTAAAAGGTTACTGCTTATGTAGATGAGGGTAAGGGAGTAGATTTGGTGCATCTGGATTTTAAGAAAGCATTTGACAAGTTGCCACATAAAAGGCTTGTTAAAAAATATCTCTATAGGTGTAGGAGATACGTTAGCTAATTGGATAGAAAAGTGGCTGCATGGAAGAAAGTAGAGGATTCTTACAACTGAAGTTCAGTCATATTGGATTAATATCACAGGTGTGGTACCTCAGAGTTCAGTCTTAGGACCTTTGCTCTTTTTAATTTCCATCAGTGACATAGACGAAGGAAGTGTTAGTAAATTACTTAAATTTGCTGATGATATTAAAATATTTGATGTTGCTAGCTGTGAAGAGGATGCTGATGCTTTGACAAAGGATTTAGATCATTTAGTGAGTTGGGTGAATAAATAGCAAATGGGTTTTAATTATAATAAATGCAAGATAAGGCATGTGGGTTATCATAATTTGAATTATATGTATAATTTGGATGGAAATAACCTTAACAGTGTCATGAAAGAAGGGGATCTTGGTATAATGGTTGACCACTTTCTTAATTCATTCAAGCAGTGTGCTTTTGCTAGTGGTATGGCAAAGAGAATTTTAGTTGTATTTACAGTAATTTTGGATACAAGTCTAAAGAGGTTAGGTCACTGACTAGGTCACATTTGGAGTATTGTGTTTAGTTTTGGGCTCCTTACCTTACCTGTAAATACAACATAAAATCCTATTTGCCCTTCCACTAGCAACAGCACAGTGCTTAGATGACTTAAGAGACTGATCAACCATTACACCAAGATCCTTTTCTTTCGTGACACTGCTAAGGTCATTCCCATCCAAATTATACTTAATACTGTCAAATGCTTTCTAACAATCCAGATACACCAAACCTACATCCTTACCTTCATCTACATAAGCAGTAATCGTTTCAAAGAATGTCAAAAGATTTTCCCTTGGTGAAACCATTTTGACTATCCAATAAAATTCTAAACTTTGTTAAATAATTTTGCAAAGCATCTTTTATCAGACTTTCCAGAACCTTTCCCACAAATGATGTAAGACTAATAGGCCTATAATTACTTGGTGATAACATAGTGTAGCTCGTAGTTATTGGCTTCAATGCTCCGTTATCATAAAGTTACAAAAAATGTCGCATAATTGAATATAACAAAGTGATTTGAAGGCAACAGATTTAAGCATTTTCAACACACTTGTCAAAAGCTACATGCTGGTTTGTTCATCCGTCAAAATAATCTAGATCAATACGCGCCTTTGTTGTTAGCTGTACGATTTGACGCTAGCTCGAAGTATAATCCTTTTTTACACAAAAACACTTGGCGATTGTTCAACCTATTCTTTAATTTAGGTCAATATGGTGCCCAACCGTCCCTGTGTATAACGTTTTACCGCCACTGTATTGAGATCGTTGAATGTTTTCTTCATTACATTTGGGAATAAACTTATAAACCTATTATTCAACATTACCATCGGAAAAAGAGTTATATAGTACGTGTTTGTGTTTTCCAGTGTTTGATTCATATTGTGCAGTTTTAGTGATTCAAATCATGTTGTGAATCGGTAGTGATGTCCAGTTCATTATTCAAATCATATTGCAAAGTGTTAGTGATAGCCAGTGTCCGATATAAATCATTTCGTGAATCGTTAATGTCAAGATGTTAACATTTATTGTGACATGTTAGAAGTGTCCAGTTCACGATTCAAATCATGTTGCAAAGCGTTAGTGATATCTATTGCCCGATTCAAATCGTGATGTGCATCGCCATTGTCCGGGCTGACAGCGGTAAGTTTACGGATTTAGAACGCTAAAATAATGGGTTCGATTCCCCCTCGGTGGCCACAGCAGATAGCCCGATGTGACATCGCTACTAATGTTCAATTATAGATTCGAATTATATTTGAAAGCACATTAATAACATCCAGTACCTGATGTAAGTCATGTTTTTAATGTTCTTGATGTCCAGTACCCGATGCAAAGCACGTTGTGAAGCATTAGTGATGTCCATTGCTTAATTCCAATCATGTTGTGAATCATTTGTGATGTCCAGTTATAAACTTAAAATATATTATAAAGCATTATTAATATCTAATGCAGATTCAAATTATGATGTGAAGCGTTAATGATATACAGTGTTTCATTGATATCTATTGTGAAGCGTTAGTAATAACCAGAGCTCGATTCAAACCATATTTTGAAGTGTTAGTAATATTCATTTCCCCAATCACATCATGTTTTGAAGCGTCAGTGACGTCTAGAGGTCGATTCAAATCATATTGTGAAGCATTAGTGAAATCCTTTATCTGAATCAAGTCATGTTGTGAAGCGTTAGTAATATCTAGTGTCTCATCCATATCATATTGTTAAGTGCTAATGATGTCCAGTGCCCGATAAAAAATCATGTTGTGAAGCGTTGATGATATCTAGTAGTCGATATAAATTATGTTATAAAGTGTTAGTGTTACCCACTACTCGATTCAAAGCATATTGTCAAGTGTTAGTGACGTACATTTCCTCAATCAAATCCTGTCTTCCGATTCAAAATATTATTGTGAATCATTACTGAGTGATGTCCAAAATCTGATCGAAAACTTATGAAGCGTTATTCATATACAGTGCCCGATTCAAACCATATTCTGAAGCGTTAATGATGTTTAGGGCCTCGATTCAAATAATATTTTAAACTGATAATAATATCCAGTATTCAATTCAAATCATGTTGTAAAACGTTAGGGATACGATACACAAATCTTGTAGTAAGCCGTATTTATGTTCTGCGTGGCTGAAATCATATTGTGAAGCGTTAATGATGTCCAATACCCAATTCAAATCATGTTGTAAAACGTTAGGAATACCTAGTGGCCATTTAATGTCAATTCTGAAGCGCTAGTGATGTTTAGTGCCTGATCCAATATATAATGTGAAGCGTTTGTAATGTGCCCCATTCAAATGTTCGGAAACTTTAGTGATATCTAGTGCCCGTTTCAGATTATGTTGTGTATCGTTATGTATACCCAGTTCTAGATTCAAATCATGATTTGAAGTGTTAATGATTCCTAATGCCCGAATTAAATCCTGTTTTCAGGCATTATTAACGTCTAGGTTCCAATTTCAATCATATTGTGACGTGTCAATATCCTTTGCCCGAATCAAGTCACGTTGTGAATTGTTAGTAATACCCACTACCAGATGCAAATTATGTTGTCAACTGATAGTGACGTTCACTTCTCAAATCAAATCCTGTTGTGAAGCTATAATGATGTCCAGTGTTCGATTTAAGTTATGATTGTGAAGCGTTCATTGTATCCAGTGCTTGATTCAAATCATATTATAAAGTGTTAGTGACATTCAGTATCCGATTTAAATCGCATTTTTAAGTGTCAGTAATGTCCAGTGCTCGACTTAAATCTTGTAGTGAACCATTAATGATGTCCAGTGCCCCATTCAAAACGGCCATATACTATGCATTAGTGATGTCCAGACCACGATTCAGATCGTATTTTGAACAGTTAGTAATGTCCAGTGCGTGATCCAAGTCATGTTACGAAGCGTTAGTAATTTGCAGTACTAGATTCAAACCATGTTGCGAAACGTTAGTGATGTCTACTGCTCGAAGCAAATTATGTGAACATAATAATCATATTTATACACATTATTAATTATAAGGAAAACTACATAGAAAATTTTACAGTATTTACATACATGCAAATATACCGAACATTAAAAAAGTTTAATATAAACGTAAATCCAACAAGTCAAACAAACTAACTGTTACAGGAAAATAAAATCAGTTCTTAATCAATGCATATAAGTAACTGGGACACAACAGCTCATAAAGACGAAAAGCTCATAAATGAGCCTGAAAGCTTGAATTCAATAAATACATTGTCGAGTTAGCACCAGGGTGCAATTTCTTAAGTTTTCTCACAATTAAAACATGACTTAAATCTTATGGCTTCTTCTTGATACATGTTCTGAATAAGAACGTGAACAAGTATAAAACTAGCTGATGTTACATTCTAGAAGTCTTACGTTAACTAATTACGTTCTTTCAACCCAAACCTTTCATTCCTCTTAAGTGTTCAATAAACCGACGTTACAAAGAAGTTGAACTATTGTTTATTGGTATATCGTATTGGGTCAAAAATCGGAACATTGTAGGACTAAATTTGAAAGTGCATGCAAAAACACGAGTTTATGCTGGTTCATCTCGACTGCATTGCACATAATATCTATGAATCATTATCCTGTTATATTCGTTAAACTTGTACAAATTATTGTGATATATAATGATGCTCTAGAGTCTAGGAGAAAGATGAATATGTTATTATTACGTTATATTGAGTGTTAGTCGCATTTTAAAACAACGACTTGAACTTGTTAATTCAGTGACGTGTCGCGACAGATGGGAATGGTGGCTTCATCCGCGACATGCTTAATAACTGTATATCTAATCAAAAACACCTTAGGTGTGAATAAAAAGTGCGATTTGCAGGAATGAAATCAAAATTGGCGGCCAAACTGGTAGCTACACTTATAGCATTGATAAGATTTTTACAGGAAATATTCGTTCACTAGTTATCCAGGCCGTATTTTTTGTTCAATTGTTGTACATAAAAATGCTTTAAACTAGAATAATATGCAGTTAATATTAAAATTCAACCATACGACTCAGAAATTTAGAACATACTGTAAAGAAAATATGTTCCTTGGTTGAATGACGTACAACACTTTTAGCCCCAGCAAGGTCTCGAACCAAAGTCATCATAACGATCATTTTATCGTCTGTGTTCATACAAAAAGAAACGATTCTGTCGGTATAACAAAGATGATAAATTGTAGGTGTCACTTCAGTCACTTTCGTTTAAAATATGTGTTAATTGTGGTTTTCATTATCATAGATGTTCCGAGCACTGACATCACAAATGAATGTGTAAATTTATAAACGGATCCGCCAAATCCTGTTGCGCTATGCACTCACAATAACACTACTCTAAAAATGATAATTCCGAACGCTCTCTACAGAACTGATAGAATTCATAATTTACATGTGAAAATACAGGCGCTGATCACTTAAATTCTCATATACTAAGTATGATGTTTTAACGTCATAAAGAGATGTATGTACTTTTATGTCTCTTGCAATTTCTATACACTAATTCGTCACATTAATTCCATATGTAATCGGTTGCCCAACCAGTATATCAGCGGCAAGTCTGCGTTCTTACAATACTGAATTTTGGGTTTCGATATCCGTGGTGGGCAGAGCACAGATAGCCCATTGTGTAGCTTTGTGTTTAATAATAAACAAACATTACTTCAGAATGATAATTCTAAGAATTTTTGCTTACGATGGGATTGTATTTCTCGCGCGGTTTGAGAATTCATTTCGAATATTTTTGTTCGAATGAACGGTAAGTTTATTTGATTTTCATTTAACTAAAACGTTTTGCCTTCAGTAAATGATTAATTTTACAAACACCTTTTCACGCGAGAGGTATAAAAAGTGGGAATTGTTTTAACAGTACCTATCATTAATTTAGCAAGAAAAGCAATAGAAGTAAAATTTATTTTCTATGAGAAATTATCATACCGTTTTCGTCTGTTTATAGCTATTCACTAGTGTTTAAACCTTAATGTTCGTTTTGTTGTTGTTTTCACTATTCAGCACAGCCTGAGAGTGTAGCTCAAATCAAGCAAAACGCTGTTACCATGTTCAAGTGGGTTTGTTTGTTTGTTGTTAAGCGTAAAACTGCAGAAAAGGCTGTCTGTGCTGTACTAACTTACGGGATCGAAACCCGAATTTTTACAGGTGTATGCAGCTCAGCTATAACGATACATAAGTTGACTATTAAAACAAATTTACGACGTTCCACTTAGGATGTTTTAGTTTTCCAAGCAGCATATATTTAATATTTTGATTGGTTATATGTCCGTTGATATATATAACGACTTGTGTAGTCTAATAAATTATGACGGTCAACTAGGTGGCACTGCTATTCAACCTATGTAATTAAACGATGGAATAAAGCTGGAAAACTTTATAGGTTCTTAAAATATATGTTATAGGCTCAAATGCCGAAAGCTGGCGAAGCATTAGAAAACAATTGCCAACATTTGTGATGAAAAATTATTATAACTAGTATATATATACATAAATTATTACAATACTCCAGAAATAGTTTATTTAATTGAACCAACGTTTCAGTATTTCAATAGTAAGCCCTAATGATGCTGTAATCATAACAATATTTAAAATAATCCAGTCAGCACTACAAAATCTAAAGATTTGTGATGAAAATTTGAAAACCGAAGTGGGCAAATTAAACGAAATGTGAAGAAAACAACATCTTAAGTTTATGTAATTTTTATTCCAAAATCATTAGTCTGTTTTAGATAATCCTATTAATATTACACATTATGACAAAACGAGTAAAATATTCATAATATTTTACCTGCGGACACATTCTACATTGAAACTTTTTTCGTCTGATGGCAGCACTAGCGACATTCAAGATCGGTGTGCTGTTGATGACTCTGCTGATTGGCTGAGACGTTGTTAAAATAGTACTCGAGGAAGTGGAACAGGAATTATGGGAGACGCTGTCCTTATGAGTATCATAGAGCTGATCAGATGACTCCATCTTGCATGATCGAGTCTCTTCTAAAGTGCCACCAGGACCTGTGAATACAGAATGTGATTTAAAAATACCTTGTTCTTGTTCACTCTACGAGTCTCATTACAATACTGTAATAGCCTATAAATTAACATAAAAACATCGTGATCAAATCTCTTCGTTACGAATTTTCTGATTCAGATTCTTTGTTTCAAAATTTCGCACAGAATTACACAGAGCCTTGCAAATTTGAAGTGATAGACTAGACAGAAGTCAACCATCAACAGCTCTTGGAATTCTCTTATCTGATGCAATAATTGGATTTGACCGTCAATCTTATAGCACACCCAAAGTGTGAAGCTCATTTTTCCGGTCCTTTAATACAGGAATCAAGTAACATTATCAGCTCTTAACAATACATGATGGAAACAATTAAAATCTACCATTTTAATAATACAGTGAAAAATATGTCCTGATTTGGGCATGTTATAGTCTCATATTATTTTTATTCATGTACACATGATTTAATATAAAATTGTCTCTTCTGACAAATGAAAATAACAGTTTCACGCATATAGATAGTAGGAGTGATTTCCCAAGTTATCACTATTGTAGTATGGGGACGTGCTATATGTGTTTCACATTTTTTATATTTTTTGTAGTTCCCATTGTGGACAGAGTGAGGCGCTAGAGCAAGTTACTAAGTTTAGCTTTCTTGACTTGTGTGCTGGAACTGTGTGAAGGTCATGGCCCATTTATCTAGTTTACTTACAAGAATAGTGAAAGTATTTGTCTGCAAAATACAGGCAGTCACGTTCTTAGTCTGGGGGCCTGATGATTAGGGCGCTCGACTTTCACTCTGCGGGTTCAAAGCCCCGTCAACGAATACGCTCGCCCTTTCAGCCGTGATGGTCAATCCTGCTATTTGTTGGTAAAAGAGTAGCCCAAGAACTGGCGGAGGATGGTGTTGACTAGCTGCCTTCCCTCTAGTCTATCACTGCTAAATTAGGAACGGCCAGCGGAAATAGCCGTCGTGTAGCTTTGCGCAAAATTCAAAACAAAACAAACCAATCCTTAGTCTGTACACGGATGCAAATTATGGTGTTTTATGTGCTAAGGAGCTGATGTTTATTGGCATATTTAAGGTAAAGTTTGTGCTCAAGAAATGATATATTTGTATACTCTTCATTTCGTGTAACCTAGATTTGTATGTTCTTTAACCTTAAGGGAACTCTCCTAACAGTTTCAGTGTGAATACAGGTTCGTATGTTCCTTTTCCATTTATTAGTTTCTCGAGAACTCGTAACATTTTTTATGACACAGCGTTGCTTTAACGTTCACTATCATTTGAGGGAGCACCAGTAAGGCTCTTGAAGCAGTGTTTTGTTTAGATTGGCAGTAAGGGAATGAGTATAAAGCTTCCAGTTGAAGCAGTTTTACGTGTAGCTCAACACATAAATTTTTAAAGTTATTTCTTTTGTTGAGATTTAGATTTCACAGTTTTGCTTATTTTATTTAACTTAAGTGGGGTCATTTTCATTTAATATCTCATTTTTCTTTAGTATAAATTGCATGGGGGAGAACACGCAGTACCATGAGCAGGTTCTTTTATGAAAGTAGATGAAATGCGGAAGAATTTCGAAACGTCGTTCTCTACACTTGTGTTTCTACAACAGGCAGTTGTCGTCAATTCAACAAAGTTTCAACAAATTATCGTGTTGTTATTAAATATATTTGTGTCTTTGTATTCTGGTGTCTTTTTTATTTCTTCAAGCAACCTTAAAGTTGCTGCTCGAGAGGAAATTAATTCCAAAGCCCAATATCATAGAACAATCTAGTAATGGGCCTAAATACTCTTCATGCGATACTACAATTATAGAATCACCAGGTTGTGGGCCTAAACACTCTTCATGCGATACTACAATTATAGAATCACCTGGTAGTGGGCCTAAACACTCTACGGTACATGCGATACTACAATCATAGAACCACCATGAAGTGGGCCTAAACACTCTACTCTACATGCGATACTACAATCATAGAACCACCAGGAAGTGGGCCTAAACACTCTACTCTACATGCGATACTACAATCATAGAATCACCAGGAAGTGGGCCTAAACACTCTACTCTACTCTACATGCGATACTATAATCATAGAACCACCAGGTAGTGGGGCTAAACACTCTACTCTACTCTACATGCGATACTACAATCTAGAGTAGAGTGTTTAGCCCCACTACCTGGTGGTTCTATCTCTACATGCGATACTACAATCATAGAACCACCAGGTAGTAAGCCTAAACACTCCACTCTACATGCGATACTACAATCATAGAACCAACAGGTAGTGGGGCTAAACACTCCACTCTACATGCGATACTACATTATTATGCTACAGAATTACTTAAACTTAAGTGTACGACCCGGCATGGCCAGGTGGTTAAGGCACTCGACTCGCAATCTGAGGGTCGCGGGTTCGAATCCCTGTCACACCAAAATTCTCGCCCTTTCAGCCGTGGGGGCGTTATAATGTGACGGTCAATCCCACTATCCGTTGGTAAAAGAGAAGCCCAAGAGTTGGCGGTGGATGGTGATGACTAGCTGCCTTCCCTTACACTGCTAAATTAGGGACGGCTAGCGCAGATAGCCCTCGTGTAGCTTTGCGCGAAATTCAAAACCAAACAAACTTAAGAAGTTTTTGTTATTATTGTTCCCTATTATTTAAGGCAACTAAACTATGCTTCCTAAGAGATGTGCAACAAAATAATAGAGATAATGCTTTCTTATAAATCTTTGCTTTGAAACTGATCTTCTTCCACTCAGTGAAAATAATTTCGTAAAATTAAATTGAAATTTTAATTTTGTGTATCGCTCAGAAAGTAGTTGTTACAGCTATTATTACTGAAGGTAGAAATATTTAGCAAGAGAAAAGGCATTAAGTTGGGGGAAGGCTAAACTGATGTTCCCCCACAAAAACTAGTTTGTGCCGGTTCAAGTGACCTGATGTATTGGAAAATAAATATTTCTTGCTTCCCTGGATAAAAAATATCAACCTAACGGCCGTCGTTTGTTCATATTATATAACATTTCTGACAATGAAAGGCTGCATCTATATCGGCAATCATACATCTGAAATTAGACTTCAACAGACAGCTTTTACATTCAAATGTTGTTGTATTTTAACTTTGGTATTGTTACGACAGCGGAAGTCACGCTACACTGGGAGTATGCGCGCTTGAGTTTCTAGAAGGATCATGACTTATCGAGGAACCCCACGAATGTCCGAGTGTTTGCCAGGCGCTCTCTTTTTTAGTATATAAACCCGGCAAATAAAGCCAGCGAGAGATAGATCGAAGATAGAGATAATTGAGTCAAGCAACAGTAGGAACCGTAAGTAAAGTGTGTGAATCACTGTGATTTATAGCGTGTGCTATAAAGGTTGTTAAGTTTAAAGTGACTGTGGAAATTATGTGTATTGCAAAGTTGTATCGAGAAAGAATAAACTAGTTTTAATCAAGAAAGGACTTATATCGCTGAAGTTCCTCGGAAAGAATTTATACCAGAAATTAAAAAACGAGCAGATACGCAACAAATTGGTGTCAGAGAGTGGGATAGAGAAAAAAAATGGAAACGAGAATTGGCAAATCATACTACGACGTAGACGATTCGATGGCAGCAGTACAAGAACAGCAGTGGTTGGAGAAGAAAGAAAAGAAACAAGAAGAGAGACTACAGCAGTGGTTGGAGAAGAAAGAAAATGAACAAGAAGAGAGACTACAGCAGTGGATGGAGGAGAAAGAAAATAAACAAGAAGAAAGTCTCCAACATTTGAGAGAAAGCCAGAGTACACAAATGGAAAAGATTAGTAAATTTCAAAGTGAATTAAATACATTAAAGAATGATTTACTGTCTTTTACACAAGGAGGATATATTAACCATGTATCTAATCAGCCCCAGACAACAAGAAGCCCCTTCCAGACCCCGCAGTTAAACCCTAATGCAGACATCTTCAATCCTGCCAGAAGTCACATTCCAGACCCGAGTGTCAGCAATAGGGGTGATCTAGTGCGAAGGAAGCCACAGGAATTCGATGGGAAGGCACCCTGGGAAGCATATAGAGCACAATTTGAGCTCCTGGCAGAAATGAATGGGTGGACAGACGAGCAGAAAGCAGTGTACCTGGCAACGAGCTTGAAGGGACAACCACTGGAAATACTTGGACAGTTGTCAGCAGAAGACAGGCACAACTATAGAGCACTGGTAGCGGCTCTAGAACTCAGGTATGGAACCCAAAATCAGTCTGAAGTCTACAGGGCTAGGTTTAGGAATAGAGTCCGTGCTAAAGGGGAGAACCTGCAACAGAGCTGGCACAGGATTTGGAAAGTATGGCACACAAGACCTACCCAACTGCACTACTCGATGTCCTCAAGTTGTTGCTGAGGGATCAGTTTGTAGACGCCTTGGACAGTCCACAACTGAAAATACAAGTAAAGCAAGCACACCCCTCTACTATACAAGATGCAATGGAATAAAGACTTTGTTTAAAGTATGCTTCTATCTTATCTTTATTTGCAAGTTTGTTTACTAGATTATAACCTGATTTAATTTTATGACGTTTTAAAACAAAACTTATTTTGTTTAATACCAAGCAGTATTAGGATATCATTAGATAAAGGTATATCTTAATATATCAGGAAACAACAACATTGCTGTACATTTTCATTTGTCTAATGAAGAGGTTTACCCAGCTACGCTTGTCGCTTCAGAATAAACTTCAAGATTTACATTTTCTCAATAAATGTTGTGAAAAGAAGATCTTTCCCAGAAAATCTAGAGCTACAACCAAATTATAGATGTATAAACTATATTTAGAACTGAAAAAAAATAATCTTACTCCACATTGATCAGGAGACTATCGATATAACAAATTGGCAAAAAACTCAAAACTAAAAAACGATTGTTTGTAGTTAAGCACAAATCTACATAAAGGGTGCTCTGCCCACCACGGGTATCGAAACCCGGTTTCTAGCGTTGTAAGTCCGCAGTGCCACTGGGGGGGGGGGGGTGCCTGAAAAAAAAAGAATAAACTTAAATCTCTTACACAAAGATCACGCTACGTAATGAAAAAGGGGAATTTGTTGATATCGCAACTTTTGCTTTCCTACTGCCTTTAATAGTTTGTTTTGTTTTGAATTTCGCGCAAAGCTATACAAGGTTTGTTTGTTTGTTTGTTTGTAATTATGCACAAAGCTACACAAGAG
>NW_013667149.1:244006-245288 GCF_000517525.1 Limulus polyphemus
CCTTTAATAGTTTGTTTTGTTTTGAATTTCGCGCAAAGCTATACAAGGTTTGTTTGTTTGTAATTATGCACAAAGCTACACAAGAGCTATCTGTGCTCTGCCCACCACGGGTATCGAAACCCGGATTCTAGCGTTGTAAGTCCGCAGACATACCGCTGTGCCACTGGGGGGCGCTATACAAGGGCTATCTGAGCTAGTCGTCACTAATTTAGCAGTGATATACTAGAGGGAAGGCAGCTAGTCAACAACACTCACCGCCAACTCTTGGGTTTCTCTTTTACCGACGAATAGTGGGATTGACTTTCACATTATAACGCCTCCATGACTGAAAGAGCGAACATGTTCGGTGACGGGGATTCGAACCCGCGACTCTCAGATTATGAGTCCAGCGCCTTAATCATCAGGCCATCCGTTCCTCCTATCAGACAAAATATATAATTTCCAGAACATATGCCTATAAAAGATGTAGAAGTTTACAGGAAAATTCAAATTGTTATGTCTCTATATGTACAGACATTTCTACCGCCATTATGCACACACACACACAAATGGGAGTACATTAAACAAAAATTAACAGGTGAGGTTTACTTTATTTGTGAATTCCTCTTCCTAATTCCTCTTCCTCACTAAAACGTGAATTTCAGTGAAAAAAAAAAGATGACGTAGAGGCTTAATATATTTTTTATTTGCTACTTCCGATGCAGCAGACTTGTTTCGCTAATTTCACAACTCATCGGTGTTGCTTGGAAGAGGGAAGTAAATGAATAAATAATATGTACCTTATATAGAGGTGTAAAGTATTTTAGGTTGTTAGTAGTAAGTAAAGAACTAATGCTTCAAATATGTCTAGGCCTCTCTTACAGTTCTGAGCATTTTTAATGTTGGATCTTGCCTTCTGTATGATATTTTGTAATTCTGCTGTTCGTTCATCAACGATTTAAGATGCTGTTGGGTATTTCGTCAGTCGGTCCCAAGGAGAGAAGATTTCACATCCCAAGTAAAGTTTGGATGGCGTAAAACCTGTAGACTCATGAACAGAAGTTTTAATGGCTAGAGAAAATTAAAATAAATGATTATCCCAAGTTCGATGATTTTTTTCAGTGTAAGCAAATATCATTCTACCAACATTTCTATTTACTCTTTCAGTAATGTTATACTGAGGATGACATGGAGTTGTAAAGATATGCTTAATTCCCATAGCTTTACGAGTTTCATCCATGAAATGAGATACAAATTGTGGGTCTTTGGAATACCATATCTACACAAGTATTCATTAATTAGT
>NW_013667149.1:246086-249208 GCF_000517525.1 Limulus polyphemus
CGAGTTTCATCCATGAAATGAGATACAAATTGTGGGTCTTTGGAATACCATATCTACACAAGTATTCATTAATTAGTCTTTTAACAATCACCTTCGCAGTTATTTGTTTGAGAAGAAATAATTCAACTCGTTTACTGAAATAATCTGTCACGACCAAAAAAATAACTATTTCCTGTCCTAGACTTAGGATAAGGTCCCATGATGTCTACTCCTATTATCTCCCCCGGTTTTATTAGTTTAGTGATTTGCATAAAAACAGCTGGCCGCTTCTGAATAAAAATTTAGTGATTTGACAAACATGGCATGACAACATTAATTTTTAATGTCCTTTCTCATACCAAGCCAATAACCACGTCTGGATACTTTGTCTATTGTTTTTCAGACACCTAGATGGCCAGCCGTAGAATGATCATACAAATTGATCAACATTACCAGATTCAACGTTTTGGGAATAACTGATCTGAATTCAACACTGCTAGCAAACCTTTTTGTGTACTAAAGAACATTATCATTCAAGACATAGTGTTTGGATTTACTTACGGTCAATGTAATTATAGTAGAATTGTCTGGTAATATTCTAATTTTCAAATAATAGTATATATGCTTATATTCATCATCTTTAGCTTGTTCTGTAGTGTTAATATTGACAATGGCAAACGTTTAGGTGATAGGTTACTGATGTCTAAATCTGGAGTTCCTTCTGGGGGGTCAATAGGATGTCTAGATAAGGCATCAAGGAACTGGTTCTCTTTTCATTTTCTGTGAAAAAATTTAAATGTTAAATCTTGTAATTTTACTGACCAATGCATCAGCCTACCAGTTAAATTCGGAGCTATCTGTAACCACTGTTATAAAGGTAAATTCTTCTCCATCTATGTATATCTTAAATCTTTCTATAGCTCAGAATACGGCTAGACATTATAACTCTGTAGTAGTACAGTTTCTTTCTGTAGAGTTCAGTGTTCTACTGACATATACTATGACACTCTTCTGACATAGAACTGCTCCTAATCCAACAATTGACGCATTAGTATGCAAAAAATAGTGTTCACATTTTCTTGGAAGTTGCAAAACAGGGGATTCACATAAAACCTGCTTTAATTTCTGGTATGCATCCTCACACTGGGGGTCCATTTCCACCTTGTACATTTCCTTCGTAACTGATATAAACATTCAGCAATTGGAGCAAAGTTTGGAATGAACAGATTGTACCAGGCACATATATCCAAGAATGTGCTTCAATTTTTGCAGTTGCTTGGAGTTGGGAAGTCTGTAACAGATTCACTTTGTCATCATTCGTGTTTATTCCCTCAGAAGAGTGCTTAAATCCTAAATGTGATACTTCTGATTGGTAAAATGTGCTTTTAGAAACTTTACAGTAAGATTAGCTGTATGTAGTTTGTAGAAAATCAATTCAAGGTCTTTCAAGTGTTGTTCAAATGTGGGTAAAAACACTATAATATCATCAATATACGCCTTGGAACATTCAATTGCTCCTGCTAAAGCCTTATCCATAAATCTTTGGATGGTGGCAGGTGCATTTTCAATACCAAAAGGCATCACTTTAAATTGATAAAGTCTAATGTCCGTTATGAAGGCAGTTTTATGTCGATCCTCCATCGTAACAGGTATTTGCCACTATCCACTGGATAAGTCTAATGTACTGACACAGGTTGCCCCTGACAAAGCAGTCAAAATATCCCTTATATGAGGCAATGGATAGCAGTCAGATTATGAGACTTGATTTAACTTCGTGTAGTCCACACAGAACCTGAAATAATTAGTCTTCTTCTCGACAATAACTAATGGAGAGTACCAAGAACAAGTGGATGGTTCAGTTAACCCACCACGAATAATTTTATCCACTTAATCATGTAGCACTTGTAATTTAGTGGGAGAATAAATATAAGGTTTACTAGACACTGACTTTTATGTCGTGGTTACAATACTATGTTCAGACAAGACTGTGAGGCCAGGTTTATTATTAAAAATATCAGCATATTTCAATACAAGTTGCTTTAATTGTTCACAGTATTTACTCTCTGAATGCGAGCATTGTACTTCTTCAATCAGTATCTTTTCAGTCTCAAAGTCATGCCTAACAGATGGCACATTTAATTCAAGAACATTTGTTAAGACGTTAAGAGTTGCTTAATTTTGCTGAATGAAGTCTAACCCAATAATACAAGATACGGCCAAATCTTTGACAACAAAACATTGCTATTTGTTACTAATGGTTTTGCTTCAAAATATTGTAACGGTTGACAGTTCATCATTCCATCTGCAAAATACATGTTACCTTTACTCCACAATTTTTTTTTAAGTGTTGGATCATTTCTCTTGATTTGTTGCCATATATTTTGATTTAGTACTGAATAATCCGACTCAGCGTCTATATGGCGTACTACTTTCACACCATTAAATTTTAGGGTTAGGTGTGGCAGATCCATTTTAGTTGTTGTTAAAAGTGAATGGAGGGTTTTATTTTCACGGAACTCAAAACCTCCTTCTTTGATCCCTGCTCTTGTTTCCTGACTGCTGTCCTTCGTTTGTTTGTTCCCCATTTACATTTTTATTTTCTTGGGATAATGCCTAGATAAATGCCCTATTTGATTACAAGTATAGCATCGCACACGTCTATTAAGGTGCTCAGTTTTAATCACTTCTTCACTCTTAAAAGGTTCTTGTTTATTGCTCTGGCGATGTTCGTATTTTTTCGTAAATTTTAGCACATCAACAATAGATATAACAAAGTGGCATCCCAAGTACTCTCGGAACGAAACGTGCAAATGTGATATTATACACTTCACAGTTTCTCTTTCTGTAGCTTCAGGGTTCCATAATTTGTAAATTTTCAGTTTTCCAAATAAACATCTCAACTGACTCTCCTGTTGGGGCGCCAATTTAACGGTCTAAAATGAACACGCCGCTACAATCAGGGTTCAACAACAACAAAAAATTTATTCACAATAACAACGCTTAAAAATAATTCAACATTTACCAGGACTTCACACCAATACTAATAAATCAATAATAATAGAATTAGGAAAGAACCATAAAAAAAAACCTAAATTCAAAAAAAAAAATAACAAGACAATAACAACTAATTACTAAAACTAAAA